>NC_043762.1:30557649-30777649 GCF_902148845.1 Salarias fasciatus
GTGTGTGTCAGTGTGTGTGTCAGTGTGTGGTTCTTCTCTTGGTCGCTAGAGGGCAGTCTTCAGCAGAGGAAGCTGCCTGCTGGACTCCTGCTGCAGCCGCTTCCTGTCCATGTCTTCTCACTCTGCTGTCCAGTCCACCGGGTCCAGCTGCCGTCCGTCCTGTCCCCCATGTCCCGGTGAGGCCTCTGCAGGCTCCTCCCCCCCTGGACTCCACCACTCTGCTTTCTCCAGCTTTCACAGGGGAGTGAACTGAGTTTGTGTTCTGACCTCCACCTCTGGCCGAACGGCTCCAAAGTTGAATTCGTAGGACTGATGTGTTGAACATGCTTCAGTCCAGCTGTGGTGAAGCTCGCTGCAGCCTCCAGACGGTGAAACGACGGAGTATGGGCTCACGCTGCCGATAACAACCTGCTGTCTGTATGCAGGTGTGTGTTTGTGGATTCAGCCTCCGTCTTTGCAGTGGAACAGGAGCACCATGGGAAACAGAACAGAGACCAAGAAGCAAGTCTCAGCCAGAAAGAGCCGCTCTGTCACAGAAGTATTATGACAAGTGTTCACTTTCCCCGCCGTAAGACCCTGAGAAACGATCCCTTGTTACAAGGCAATGACAAGTTCAGGCAACAAAGGACGGGGAAATTGACAAGGCAGCGGAGAGGGAATGAGTAGAGAGAGGTTTACCGAGTTAGAGAACACCCTGGGGAGAGAGTGGGCAGCCGAGGAGAAAGAAGGTGAGAGATAGACTTAGAGAGGAGTAATAATGAAGAATGAGAGCGAGTGGGATGGAGCTGTCAAAGCACAAAGAAAGTGATCAAGTAGGTGTGCGGCTCCGAGGGAGGCTGGGAGATGCGGGGACCAGAATGGTGTGAAAAAGACGAGGAGAGACTTTTTTAATAACGCCAGTACACCACGGGTCAGTTGAGATGAGAGCTCCCCAAACACATAAGCTCCTCAATAACAGCCTCCAACGTCACTGTAAAGCACCAATGAGAGCCGCCGCCGCTCCGACGGCCTTCTGAGTGAACGTATGGACGGAAGCACCTGGGCGAGCGCCGCCGCCGCGCTCATCAACCCAGGCAGAAAGGAATCCATACAAACAGCAGTGAAGCTGTGTTGCAGCTTCTAGCAGAGCGGGCTGATGGGTCCCACCGCAGTGTGCTGACATTTCCCCTGCTCGCCTTTCGGTCGCTCCTCCTGAGCCATCCCGCTCTGCAGAGCTCCCAGCTGAGTGCGTCACCTGCAGCCTTTAAGGAATCGTTTTTCCACTTTACATCGCAGTGACAAATCCTGGTAACCGCGCAAACACTCCTGCTCACGTCTACAAGCAGTGATGACTGGAAGAAGAGAGACTGGTGGAGGACATGCCGCCTCCTGGTGACGAGCCGCAGGGATTCCCGGTGAAGCCTGGGTGGAAACCAGCAGCTCTCCTGATCTCATGGCTGTTAGCTAACGCGGCCCAGCGGGAAGCCGGCGGCAGCCCTCCACGGTGGGGGCAGGGGTCAGGTTCAAACATGCACAGGGAGGAGGGCAGGTACGTCAGCGATACCCCGAGGGTTCTGCGTCATGACTATTTCATCAACTCACCTTTTAATTAAAGATGATGGGAAGGATGCTTCGCTATCACTCCTGTTCACACTGGAACCCTGAAATAGCTTCAGCGAGCCACATCGTGATGAGAACTTCAGGAAAAACCAGACCCAGTTGCTCCAAAGGATATATATAATATAGTCTTCAAGGCGGACGATTGAACCATCACTTTAAAAAGAAATGAGGGTGAACAGAAAATGTTCAGAGGCTTAGATTAGCAGTGGTCAGTATCAGCAGTGAGTGTCTTCATATAGAGCAGCTAGTGGCCGTTCTAGAAGAAGCTCTATGACCAAACGAGGCTGTGTCAGTGTATGAGTGGAGCTCTCTCCCCTTCCCATCAGAACATGGCGCCGCTGGCATCAGGGAAGTTCGACTGACGGGTAAATGCTGTGGCTGTGTTAGCATACAGTGTTGTGGTGGAAGAAGGCGGGCAGCATTAGCCTCATTTATCCAAATGTTACGGAGTGTGTGATGCAGCGTGTTCTGCTTTATAGGAGTAATGCTTTGTGTATTAGTCCGGTGTCCAAAAATGATTTAATCAGAACTGAAAATGAGAAATGTAGTTCTGGGTTCATTTGCTGTGGAAACGCCGATCCAACAGTGTGTTGTGGATCTCCCAAAATATATCTTCAACTAGGAACTTACTGCTCTGGTTTATGATTAAACTGTAATGAAAATAAGCAACAAGCAAAGGTCCTGGATGCTGGGAATCAACTTTAGAGTTATGATGCACTTAAATCAAACACTATTTGTGCTATACCTTGGAAGTTTTCATTGAGCCTCTAAATGCAGAGTGTCTGCAGTTTCACGTCACGATTTCCGGCTTCCCAGGCTGTTTATCTGCTTGTGCGTTTCAGATTAAAAGAAGCACATGCGTTCTTCTTCTTCTTCTTCTTCTTTTTTTTTTTAATTAGCATTACAGTTTATTTGTTCCCCTCCAGTGCATTTAAAGGTGAGGAGAGGCGTTTATTTGGTCTGTTGGATGGATTAAACCCACTCTGGCCTTCCTCCTCCTATTTGACACTTGTGCTGGTGCGAGGGACCGGGCGTGGATGCGCTGTGCACAAGAATTCCTAAATGCCCTGGATACACCCAGCTGGCGAGGTGCAGAGCAGGGGTGCTGCACTTGTCTGCAAATGTCCAGAGTCCAGCCCTCACAGCCAGAGAAGAACCTGTCCAAGACTCAGGACAGTGAAGACACAAGTTCTCAGATGGATACAGAGTCTCTACTCTGTCACCAGAGTCCAGTAGTGTTTAGAAGTCACCTAGGATCGATCAGCGTTCAAGAGTGTTTCTGACTTAACATTGTTTTCAGAATCTGTGAAGCTCTACATATCAGATGGTGATGCCCAGCCCAGCCTCCAGCAGGAAGTCTTTGAAACAGGAGACTGTTGTAGCTGACTCAGCGTCAGTACTACTGGGGACTCCTTCATCCAGTCTCTGCCAAAAGACTTCTTCTGGGACCGGTGGACCTAGGTTCTACTAACTGTGCTGTTCCTTCCAGGGAGGAGGGTAGACAGGGACTGGTTCACCTGGCCAGCAGAGGCACTGCCTTCTGCCTCCACTTCACCTGGACGATCCACTCAGGAACCACATGCCCCATCCGGAGACCTTTGGCCCAGGCCCTGGAGTGCAGAGGGAACTTTGGTTTGGTTAAATTCCGGTTTCCGCTGAGCTGGAGCAGTGGCAGGTTAGAGCAGCTCTCAAGGTCCGGATGTGGACTGTTTGTGGACTGGGAGAAGCTCACCACACTCAGACAGACCGACTGCATCACTGTGCTGGATCCTGAACTCGTGTTTGGGGGACACTTGGCGTTCTTGGCGTTCATCACACTGGGTCAGGTGCTGGAGCTATGTGGTCCTGATCTGAGCCATACTTTGGATCTGGCTCAGATCTAGCAGAGGACAGACATTCTTTCGGCTCCACCAGAGAGACAGTTCCTCTCTGATTCCTGGCAGGCTCGAGCAAAATTCGGAACTGAACTACGAATGTCTCAAAAATTCTAATTCAGTTCCATGAATTGCAGTTGAATTTGAGGTTGCAAACAGGAAGTAGAATCCAGTTCAAATTCAAATTGAAGGAGGTAGAATTGACATTCCAACTGATAACTTTGGTGCATTCCAGACTCATGCTTCACAGTGTATTCCATACATAAGATGTTGTTTTTACAACATTCAGAATGCTTCACTTATCCAAACATTCACAGTGGTTGGCAAGTTGCTAAAAGTCACACAGTGGTGCAGTGGTTAGCGCTCTTGCCTCACAGCAAGAAGGTCCTGGGTTCAAGTACCAGGGCTTGGGGCATTTCTGTATGTTCTCCAGGCTTGGGGTCCCTCCGGGTACTCTGGCTTCCTCTCACAGTCCAAAAACATGCCTGTCAGGTTAACTGGTCACCCTAAACTGTCCCTAGGTTTGAATGTGAGTTTAATGGCTGTGGGTTGCTTTCGAGAAAAGCGTCTGCTAAATGAAATTGTAAGTCACTTCTCCACCTCTCCCAGTCTACCTGGGTGAAGGTCCCTTCTGAACCCGGTTCCACAGAGTGCTCCAGACGTCATGGTCAGGAGCTTCTCCATGACTTTCCAACATGAAATCTGTCCAGTGAGCCTGAATCTATACACATACATACAAAATTAGCTTTGACATTGCAATAGCCTCCAAACATGAGATTCTACACCACTTCTCCTTCTAACATGCTGAATCTTCATCTGTTCTCATGTTTTTGCAAGTTGTATTGCAGGGAAAAGGTGAATAGATTCAAAAAAGAAGGATAGAGGTGAAGTGAGAATAACTTTAAAACAACATGAATGTAAAGTCATAAAAAAAGGCATCTTTTTTCTTTTTTTTTTTGCTGAGATCAAACCAGATGTGGAAATGTTTCAAGGGTTTGCACAAAAGCAGCAGGATTGTAAGAGGAGAAGCAGCGGTGTCTGAGAGTGTGACTAAGCTGGAGGGATGTCCTGATGTGTGATAGATCCGTGGACTGGCGCCTGTCTGGGCTTTAAGCTTCCCAGGGTGTCCTTTCTCTCATCCAGTCAGTACGCTGGTGCATATCATGAATGGTGGATCGAGGACGTTGTTAGTTTGGTTTCTCCTCTTTACATGGATGTGAATATTTCAGGTATCATCTCTTCACAGAAGGTGACTGAAATGTTTGAGACATACATGGACTGACAGAATGTTATTGGGGTGGTGATTTAATGCTGGACATATAGAGCTGGATACAGTGGGAGGCTTTGCTGAATTGTCACACCAATGTTCAATTTCCACTCTAATTCTAAGCCTTTTGTTTTGACCTTGCCAAGCAACATAAGCATTTCACCTTTTGAAGAATCTCTGTGTGCTTCAGGCTGTGAAGAAAGTGTAGGAGTGTGGAATATTCTCACCTTGTACACGTCGTGATTTAATGTTTAGTGTTTCATTGCCATCGAGGTGACGCAGTTAAACTGAAAGTCGCATCTTTCTGCATCAATTCACTGAGTCAAACAAAAGGTGTGTGTGGGCGAGGCCTACAATTCATCACAGCTTTTCATCTGGTTTGTAATCATCCTTGGCTGAGAAGTCCACTTTAATGTCATTACAGTTGGAGAACATGTGAATGGTGTGTCCTTGGCGTTGCCTGACAACCAGAGGCCTTTTGTTTGACTTGAATTGCCGCTCCTCTGAATGGCAAAGCGCTCGGCTTTGCTTCACGCAGCTGGAAACTCACAGCTTCAACTTCACACAGTCGTCTGCTGTCAAAGTTTTAGACGCGTAGTGAAACAGACAAGGTTTTGTTGTGTTTTTCATGATGGAACACAGAATATGTTCGATGAAAGGTTGACTCAAGCTTTTCAATAGAGATGACAGAGATACAACGTGAAGATGTTTGTAACTGGAGGTGTCCTCATGGCTTCCTGGGAGATCAGTGGAGCTGTGATGATCCATTAAAAGTCTGGAGCGTAAAGCATCACTCACAAAACTATAGACATTCCTCATTTAACCACTGAAAAAATACAGTTCATCATGCTAATGCTAATGCTGCAGGTCCCAGCTCGGTCTCCTCTGGCAGATGTCTAGATTATCCTTTGAAAAGACAGCTCTGTAGATATGGGAATATTACACAGAAATCAGTGACGCAAGACGACTGTTGCTCACTCTCCCTCCATCCTTTATCTTTATTTACCAGCTCTGTGACTGCATTAATGAATCATTTTCTGTTATGCTGTCTGCTCTGCAGTCCATCAGGGTTCCTTTATGGCTACAGCGTAGCCTTCCAGCAGTTCACACACTGCAACCTTAGCTGAGCTGAGGCGGGGCCGGGGGTTCTGCTCGGACCGGTTCGGTCCGGGACAGAGATGTACCTTGGTGGTGACCAGGTCGGTGTCACAGTCAGCGCTGTGGAAAAGCATGTGACCAGCACTTGGTTAAGGAAGGATCTAACAAAAAAATCAACATCCCACTCTGTTTACATCGTGAGCCGAAGGACTGGAGATGAAGTCCAGGACTGGAGATGTGGTCTAGGACTGGAGATGTGGTCCAGGATCTAGAGATATAGCGCCCAGGACTGGAGACATACTCCAGGATCTGGAGATATGGCCCTGGACTGGAGATATGGGTGATGCCCTGGATCTCGGGGTGCGTGGCCAGAGTGCTGGGGGGGTGGGGGGGGTGGGGGGGGTTGCTGGCCTGGGGTGGGTAGCCGCCCGTGTGGGCCGGTTCTCCCTGGTGGGTCATGGCCCTCCGCCTGTGTGGGGGGTCGGCTCTTGGGCCGTGTCCCCCACAAATCCCTCCATCAGCTCCAGCTGGTCCAGAACTCAGCAGCTCCATCATCACCAAAACCCCTCCCTCTCACCACATCACCCCCGTCCTCCAGCAGCTCCACTGGCTCCCTGTCAAAATCCAGATCATCTTCAAGATTCTTCTGTTTGCATTTAAAGCCATCCACAACCTCCCCCCCCCCCCCCCCCCCCCCCATCTGTCTGACCTTGATACACGTCGCCCCCCCCTCACGTTCTCTCAGGTCCTCCTCCCCTCTCCACCTCTCTGCCCCCCCCCCCCAGCTCCATGGAGAGCGGAGCTTCCAGCTGCTCTGCTCCTCCACTCTGGAACTCTCTCCTCCAGACATCCACAACATCGACTCTCTGCCTCAGTTCAAATCCAGACTCAAAACTCACCTGTTTCAATCTGCCTATCATTCTCTTTCTTTTGTGTTACATTGTCTGTTGTTTCCTTTGTGTTTTGTTCTCAGTCCATTGTAAAGCATCCTTGAGTGTTTATCATAATAATAATAATGCATTGGTTTTACATAGCGCTTTTCAGGACACTCAGAGACGCTTTACATTGCATTCTTCATTCTCTCCCTGCTGGGTGGTGGTAAGCTGCTGCTGTAGCCACAGCTGCCCTGGGGAGACTGACGGAAGCGAGGCTGCCAGTCTGCTCCATCGGCCCCTCCCACCACCAACTCTCATACTTAGGCAAGGTGGGTGAAGTGTCTCACAACAACAGTTTTACGCCTGCGGGAGCGGGGATCGAACCGCCAACATTCCAGTTATAAGACGACCTGCTCTACCATCTGAGCTACTGTCGCCTCAGTGTTTAGAAAGGCGCTGTAAAATTCAATGTATTGTTATTACTGAAATGACCATAACCTACAAAGCTAACACACACACTGCAGCTCTGGAGCACTGAGCTGAACTCTTCAGATCTGTTCAGCTCTGTCACAGTCTTGACGGTAGTCGACTTGAAAACAGCTCTTCCTGGTTTTTTTAGAGGAAACTTTTCTGTGTTTTCACCTCCTCGTCTTCAGTCAGCCTCAGAAAAATGCTGCTTTTAACAAACACCTCCAGACGAGACACACGTCCAGGTCCTTCACGCTCCCCTCAGCAATCCCCCGGCTGCCATCCACACGGCAGCTCCACCTAAAGATCACACCGTCTGCTCCACCTTTTTCATCCGCTGAGCTGTTAACCACACCCACCAAAAAAAGAATCCCAGGTTTCAGTAGACACGAGAGGATGAGGGACTTTTTCTGAAGCTTCACCCAGGAACCGGAACCACTCCACCCTGATCTGAGCTACACCCAGGAACCGGAACCACTCCACCCTGATCTGAGCTACACCCAGGAACCGGAACCACTCCACCCTGATCTGAGCTACACCCAGGAACCAGAACCACTCCACCCTGATCTGAGCTACACCCAGGAACCAGAACCACTCCACCCTGATCTGAGCTACACCCAGGAACCAGAACCACTCCACCCTGATCTGAGCTACACCCAGGAACCGGAACCACTCCACCCTGATCTGAGCTACACCCAGGAACCAGAACCACTCCACCCTGATCTGAGCTACACCCAGGAACCGGAACCACTCCACCCTGATCTGAGCTACACCCAGGAACCGGAACCACTCCACCCTGATCTGAGCTACACCCAGGAACCGGAACCACTCCACCCTGATCTGAGCTACACCCAGGAACCGGAACCACTCCACCCTGATCTGAGCTACACCCAGGAACCGGAACCACTCCACCCTGACATGAGCCTCTCCAGACTCTGGATGGAGCTCCATTAAAGGTGCTTCATTATTAAATAATAAAGCACCTTTAATGGAGCTCCACCCCAGCAGCACGGTGACATTTGTTTTGTTTCTGGTTGGTGTGTCGTTCGCTGCTGTTCATTCATTTGTGCTGTTTCAGTGTGTATTTTACTGTGGTGTGGTTTTGCTTGTGTTGCTTTGGAGCGGTGTTTCCTGTGTCTCACTGTGAAGCACTTTGGTCTCCCTGTGGCGGCGGAAGGGCCGGTATAAATAAACTGGGATTGATTGATAAATCCAATCTCAGCTGTGAAGAGCGCACAAAAGGAAAGTTTATTCAGAGCAGGAACCGGCAGCTGGAGAGCCTCGAGCCGGCTCATTGATCTGGCTGTGCCAGAGGAAAGAAGGGCCTGGATACCCACTGGCATCCGCTGATCCGCTTTAAAGAACAATGCTTTTCTCCGTTAAAGCTACTGAAGCGTTCGTAGCTGACCCTGGGGAGACATTAGGTCACATAATGTGACAGAATCTCCAGCCAGATGTTTGCAGACACTGCTCAGTCAACATGACAGGGCAGCACCATACTCACCCCTCAGCACAGGCAGTGGAGAGGAGCTGAGAACGCCACAACCAACCAGGAGGGCAGTGGTCAGATCAGAGCATGAGCTCCGACATCAGGGTCAGATGTTTACAAGCAGAAAACATCTGGATCTGTGGCAACTAAACTAACCTCACAAGAAAAAGTGAGACTCAAGATGTGAAAACAGACTTTTCTTGGACATGAAAAAACAGTCCACCACACTTTGTCTCCTACCCAGAAACAGGAGATGTGGTGAAACACAGGCTGGTGCAGTCTGACACAAAGACATGCCGCTGAACATCGAAGTCAAACAGTCAGATTGGGTCTGTTCCGGTGAGCTGAAAGGAGCCCAGACAAACACCCCAACACCGACTCCAAACCCAGCGCCAGGGAGGGTCCAGCTTCACTCTGAGCATGAAATGAGAGGAAAACAGACGATACAGAAGAGACGACTGACGCGGGCTGTTGAATAATGTTCTGCAGAAATTCAAAAAGGCCAAATCTGAAAAAAAGAAAAAAAAAACTGCGAAAACTCATGAAAGAAGAAAGGAGGGCCCTTGAGGGAAATGAAACCTTTATTAATGGCACTGCCAAGGGGGAGGAGGGTTTTCACCATGACAGAACCTGCAGCAACAATGTTAACAAAGTTAAATGTGTTGTAAAACGGTTTTCTCCTCTCCAACCGCAGACAGGACTTCTGTCCTCCCTGATGCAGCCGGCAGCACGAAGCAGCTGAGATACAGCAGAAACCACATGGCTGTGAGGCAGAGGAGCTCCTTCAACAACCTCATGAGTGTTTTCTTGTCTATGCTTATGTTTCTTGTAACACACACACACACACACAAACACACAGGTTTGTATTTCTATCCTTGTGAGGACACTCATTGACATAATGCATTTCCTAGCCCCTAACCCTGACCCTGACCCTGACCCTGACCCTGACGCAGACCACAACACAGCCGAACCCTAAAGAAATGTTTTTACACTTTGACTGTTTCCAGTAACAACAACATGGTCAAGAAAACACTGTTTCTCCTCATTAGGACCAGAAGAAGGTCCCACAAGGCACATCCAGCAGGTTTTCCTACATTCCAACATTTGGTCCCCACAAGCATAGAAAAACGCGAATTAAAGAATGTATGGTTTGACCAGACCTCCCCCCAGACCAGACCTCCTCCCAGACCAGACCTCCCCCCAGACCAGACCTCCTCCCAGACCAGACCTCCCCCCTGACCAGACCTCCCCCCAGACCAGACCCCCTCCCAGACCAGACCTCCCCCCAGACCAGACCTCCTCCTGGACCAGACCTCCTCCTGGACCAGACCTCCTCCCAGACCAGACCTCCTCCAGACCAGACCTCCCCCCAGACCAGACCTCCCCCCAGACCAGACCTCCCCCCAGACCAGACCTCCTCCAGACCAGACCTACCCCCAGACCAGACCAGACCTCCCCCCAGACCAGACCAGACCTCCCCCCAGACCAGACCTCCCCCCAGACCAGACCTCCTCCAGACCAGACCTCCCCCCAGACCAGACCTCCCCCCAGGCCAGACCTCCTCCCAGGCCAGACCTCCTCCCAGACCAGACCTCCTCCTGGACTAGACCTCCTCCCAGACCAGACCTCCCCCAGACCAGACCTCCTCCCAGACCAGACCTCCCCCAGACCAGACCTCCTCCCAGACCAGACCTCCCCCCAGACCAGACCTCCTCCCAGACCAGACCTCCCCCCAGACCAGACCTCCCCCCAGACCAGACCTCCTCCCAGACCAGACCTCCCCCCAGACCAGACCTCCCCCCAGACCAGACCTCCCCCCAGGCCAGACCTCCTCCCAGACCAGACCTCCTCCTGGACTAGACCTCCTCCCAGACCAGACCTCCCCCAGACCAGACCTCCCCCCAGACCAGACCTCCCCCCAGGCCAGACCTCCTCCCAGACCAGACCTCCCCCCAGACCAGACCTCCCCCCAGACCAGACCTCCCCCAGACCAGACCTCCCCCCAGACCAGACCTCCCCCCAGGCCAGACCTCCCCCCAGACCAGACCTCCCCCCAGACCAGACCTCCCCCAGACCAGACCTCCCCCCAGACCAGACCTCCCCCCAGGCCAGACCTCCCACCAGACCAGACCTCCCCCCAGGCCAGACCTCCCACCAGACCAGACCTCCTCCCAGACCAGACCTCCCCCCAGACCAGACCTCCTCCTGGACCAGACCTCCTCCCAGACCAGACCTCCCCCCTGACCAGACCTCCTCCTGGACCAGACCTCCCCCCAGACCAGACCTCCTCCTGGACCAGACCTCCTCCTGGACCAGGTGCTGGGGGAGAGCTCAGGAAGCAGCAGCTGGGGGGAGGAGCTCCTGCTGCCTCCACCTGGTTTACTCCACGTTTGCGTCCACAGCAGACAGTCAGGCAGTGGAGTGAGGACTAGTGAGCGGGCCGGTCTTCGTCAGGGCCCCGGGGGTTGAGTGGCGGTCCCACTGCATGCTGCCCTGCCTGAGGATCCTGACGGGTTGGGGGTCAGCGCCCGGCTTCAGGGACTGGCTGGAGCAGTCAGCAGTGCTGCTCTGGACAGAGCCTCTGGTCAGAGCCGCCATGCCGCCATGCTCTGGACAGACGATCGGACCAGAACGGGGCCGAGCCAGATGAGCCCCGAGTCCACCTGGAACTGTGTTCCTCTGCCCCCCCGCCTCTGGCAGCGGCTGCAGCTGGACTCGAGCCCTGCAGGCGTGGAGGCTTCTGGTCCGGGGAAGGTGGAGGACTGACACATGGTCCATGTCCCTCTTGGTTTGTAAAGCTGTGGTTCCCTGTCCTGCCGCTGTCCTCCTGGGCAGTGAGGGACGCTGTGTCTCACCTGGTCGCTCTCAGCCTTGCCTTACCTGTGCAGTGCAGCGTCTGCAGGCTCCCTCCCCGGGTCGGTCGCATCTCTCATGAGGAATGAGACGCTGTTAATCAGCTCGGTGTGTGCCTCATCATTTTCATGGCATCTTTGCCGTCGTCCTCGTCGTCGAGGGAACTGGATTCCAGAATAGTGTCTTTCAGCCCTCAGCCTCAGGTGTCCAACAAACTTTGTCTCCCACAACTCGAACTTGTTCTCTTCTTCGTCAGAGCACAGAGGCTGCTGGCGGCCGCCCGGCTCCCTGCTGGGCCCAGAACCAGCTGCAGCCGCCATCTTCAGGGAGGAAGACCTGCAGACCGTCTCAGCCTCAGTGTTTCAACCACCACACTTCGCTCTGCACACGGTGGGATCAGGTCTGGGTGACACCACAGCATGAGAGCAGGCTCCATCAGGCAGTGACGGGTGTGACGACACACTCAGCTGGCAGGGCCAGACAGGACACGGTGCTGGGTAAACCATATCCAGATCCCCTCTTCACTTTAAAGAAAACTGAAATGACAAAATAAGAGTGGACAAGAAAACTTTTCACTTAACAGTCACAATGAAAGGTTTTATCATTTGCATGGATGGAACCTGAACCAGAGCTGTCCTCTGAACCAGAGCCATCCTCTGAACCAGAGAGGTCCTCTGAACCAGAACCATCCTCTGAACCAGAGCGGAACCAGAGCCGTCCTCTGGACCAGAGCGGTCCTCTGAACCAGAGCGGAACCACAGCCGTCCTCTGAACCAGAGCCGTCCTCTGAACCAGAGCGGTCCTCTGAACCAGAGCGGAACCACAGCCGTCCTCTGAACCAGAGCCGTCCTCTGAACCAGAGCCGTCCTCTGTCAGTCCAGAGAGCAGCGCTGCTGTTAGCTGCTGTAGTTACACCTCCTGCATATTGTCCGTGTCCTGCCTGCCACTCAGCTGCTGTTCATTGTTTCCACTGAGACCCAAAAATTCTGAACGCAAAAAAAAATGTAAAAGTGGCGTTTGCATCTTCAGTGCTCACGTTTTCAGTCATTCTGGCTGTGCTCCATGCACGCTGCATCCCTGAGCTCCCTGAGCTCCCTGAGCTCCCTGGGCTCCCTGGTCCGGGGTTTGACCCAGCACCCTCTGGGCCTCCTGGCCTTCCTTCAAATCTCATTTTAAATTTCATGTCTGTCCTGCCTCTGTGCTCCTGTCTACATTCGCCTCATCACAGTCTAAAATAGCTTGTTATAGTTTCTTTGGGCAAAGTCCATGATCCATACAGACAGAGAAGCTGATCAGAACTGGTCCGATAAACCCATAAAGCTCCCAGTATCCACAGAATCTCTGTCACCCCTCCCTGAAACCACTTCAGCTCTTCCCTGATGTCAGTCAGAAGTTTGGGATAGGTGCTGAGGAGGAATCAGACATGCTGCTTCTATTTTCAGACGGAGCCCACTCACACAGCTGGCATGCAGCACGGAGCCTATTAGATCCACATTACTGAGGTCTGCCGTGACACCCAGACACTGCTGCATCATGGGAACCGGGAGCATTTCCTCCCAGTGTGAGAGTCCAAAAAGCCGTCCAGTCATTAGCCGCGGCAGCTGAGGCTCAGATTTACCTGTGAAAGTTTAGGAAAGTTCGATTGACTGACGATCTTTCACAAGCGGTGAATTGTGAGTTTTTTTCTCTTTTTGGTAGTGGTGGGGAAGATTCTGTTATCTTGAGACTTGTACTTTGTCCTCAGTGCCACGAAAGTTGATCCTTACAAAACGGATCACTGATAATTAACATCATTGATCATCTTTCACATGATGATTCTTTTCCAAATCATTTTCACAGCTGTGGATGACACTGAATGCTGCTGCTGTATGTCTGTTGAAATGAACACAGACTCACACCAGACTCTCTCCTGTTTTGGAATGAGTGCCAGTGATTGATAGCTAGCATACGTTCAGAGAAGAACCGAGCACAGATCAGTTCCCACCCATCTGTCCTGTTCGTCCCCGATCCCCGTTGTCCATGTCTCTCCCTGCCCTCCAGCTCTCTCGCCTCACGTCTCCAGTCTTCCTGTTCGTCCCTGTGTCAAGTCTTCCCCTGCCAGATCGTCCAGCTTCGCTGTGTTTGGGATGGTCTACCTGCTGAGCCGGCGTCAGTCGGGGTCCACGCCGGTCCTGATCCACAGTGGACTGACATGTACAGTAACTGGTAGGAAGAAAAGAAAGAGCCTGCCTGCCCCGGAGAGCAGCGTCCATGAGCCAAAAGCAGCGTGGTTTGTCACTGACTCACTGAGCAATGAGTTAGCTAGTAGCTATTTTTGTTAGCCTTTGTTTTCTTGATCTCTGTCACTGTCTGATCCTCTTTCCTCTTTTTGACCTCTGACCTCCAAGCAAAAGAATGGAAAGTCTCTACATATGAGTCTGGTTCTGCAGAAAGTCTCCTCTGGTTCTGGTTCTGGTTCTGCTGAAAGTCTCCTCTGGTTCTGCTGAAAGTCTCCTCTGGTTCTGGTTCTGGTTCTGCTGAAAGTCTCCTCTGGGTCTGGTTCTGCTGAAAGTCTCCTCTGGTTCTGGTTCTGGTTCTGCTGAAAGCGTCCTCTGGCTCTGGTTCTGCTGAAAGTCTCCTCTGGTTCTGGTTCTGCTGAAAGCGTCCTCTGGGTCTGGTTCTGCTGAAAGTCTCCTCTGGTTCTGGTTCTGGTTCTGCTGAAAGTCTCCTCTGGTTCTGGTTCTGCTGAAAGTCTCCTCTGGGTCTGGTTCTGCTGAAAGTCTCCTCTGGTTCTGGTTCTGGTTCTGCTGAAAGTCTCCTCTGGTTCTGGTTCTGGTTCTGCTGAAAGCGTCCTCTGGCTCTGGTTCTGCTGAAAGTCTCCTCTGGTTCTGGTTCTGCTGAAAGCGTCCTCTGGGTCTGGTTCTGCTGAAAGTCTCCTCTGGTTCTGGTTCTGGTTCTGCTGAAAGTCTCCTCTGGTTCTGGTTCTGCTGAAAGTCTCCTCTGGTTCTGGTTCTGCTGAAAGTCTCCTCTGGGTCTGGTTCTGCTGAAAGTCTCCTCTGGTTCTGGTTCTGGTTCTGCTGAAAGTCTCCTCTGGTTCTGGGTCTGGTTCTGCTGAAAGTCTCCTCTGGTTCTGGTTCTGCTGAAAGTCTCCTCTGGGTCTGCTTTCTGTTTTATCCAGAATCTACACTGCTGCTTTGGAAACGGTCGTTTAGCACCAATGTTTTGTAACTGTGTCTGTAAATATGGTGTTAAAGAGGTTATGGTACACACTGTTCTTTTAAGTTTTTCTCTATACTGTTCATGTTATTGTACATATTGTGACTTCATATTGTGTGTGTAACCCAGACAAGTGTGAGAAAATATATGAATATTATTGAATTATGGAATGAGTTATGCAAAGGAGTGAAATGTATGTTTGTTTGAGTAAATGTTTACCATCTGACTGAAAGAGATGAGGAATGACATGTACTGTATGAGTTGTATTTTATTTTTGTTTTATTATGAAGGGCGACACACAGGCAGTTCTCTGTCTGTGTTTTCTTATTGGCCGCCCTAGTGTACATTAACTTGTTTGACTGAATCCGGAAAAGGAGGTGTGTCCTATCCACATGCTTGACTGCAGAAGCCACGGAGCAGTCGGGCCAATTAAGTGTTTTTTCTGAGATCGCTAGTCCAGCGGTTATCGGGGAACACGGAGTCCTGCTTTGTGGACCGATGGTAGTCCGGAGCCACCCGGTCTGGCCGGTCACAATCCCTTTTGGGCCATCAGCGCCGTAGTCTTCGCTGGTACAGCGGATGCAGAGGGAGAGTTTGCTGCGCCTGGAGGTGAAGACCACGACCCCAAGGAAGGCGCTGAGGCGCAGGACGGCTGACTGGGCTCCCTGGACGCTTCTGCTGACCATCAACACCATCATCATCATCATCATAATAGTAAGCCGGCAGGTGTGTGTGTGTGTGTGTGTGTGTGTGTGTGTGTGTGTGTGTGTGTGTGAGACTTGTGAGTGGGCCCCTCATGCTTTACTTTAAACCTTCTAAAGCAGATGGATTTTGGTTTTGGATTACTTTATTGTTTCAGTAAATTATGATTTTCCTTTTCACTTCTGGTTTGGTGTTTTTGCTTCATCTGCTTCTGCTTGTGACTGATTTGACTCAGGGAGAGCAATTAAGTGAAGAAGCTTCATCCCATTCATTCCATAGTTAAAGATATAAGGATCTGGGAGGCCCTTACCTCAGGCAGCGGGTAAAGGTTACATTAAATGGAGGCACTGCTGGGATTAAAATTAATTAATTATTGATTATTAATTGGGATTGATTCACTTGATTTAATATTTTTCTTGGGTTGATTCAGTTCGACATCCTCTGGAGTCATAAGTTCGCCTTTAAGATTCAGTTTTTTCATACAACATGGCAAGCTCACTGGTTGATAAGCTTAAGAAATGGTGTCGTGGTGAAGCAATTGACGAAAGCCATGCTCTGCTGACAGTTATTCCTGAAAACACTGAGATAGTGGTTGTTGAGGAAACATTGCAAACCATTAATTGTCTCGGTCGGGTTCGAGGGCGGATTCTGGGTGACACTGAGAAGGACATGCTTGTACTTTGTGAAAGCAGGGAAGCAGTCACTACAGAGATTGTCCCCCAGGAAGTGGCAGCATCAGATGGCTCAGCAGTTTGGCCTATTATCACTACATTTGCCAACCCCAATACTCAAGAGGACTTTAAAAGTAAACTGAATGCTCTCTTACAGAATGAAGGAAAAAACAGTAGATGATATTCAAGCTTTATTCACTGAAACAACACACTCGCTCTCCTGAAGAATCCCTCATTCGCGCTGTTGCAGATCTAATAGAAAAGACAGGAAAGCCTGCTGCAGGAGGTGTAGCATATCAGCGCCTGCGCATCTTCTCTGGTGTTGTGCCTACTCCAGCTGGAAAGGAACAGTTTGACCATTGGCTGGAGCAAGCTTACCTGATGGTTGAAGAAAGTGATGGTTCTGACAAGGACAAAAGGAGAGCGATAATGGAGAGTTTAAAGGGGCCTGCTTTAGAAGTGATCAAAGCAATATGCCTCTCAGATCCTGAGGCTACACCGGTAAAATGCTTGTAAGCCCTCGAAAGTGCGTTTGGACTTGCTGAGTCCGGCGATGACCTGTATTTCTCCTTCAGATTGTTACAGCAGCAGGCTGGTGAAAAACTCTCAGACTTCCTTAGAAGGGTTGAACGTGCGCTGACTAGAGTTGTTCAGAGAGGTGGCCTTCCAGCTCGCAGTATGGACACAGCCAGAGTAGATCAGCTACTTAAAGGGGCAGTTAATGCTGACTTAATGTTGCTCCAACTAAGATTAAGGGAGAGGCAAGCCAACCCACCTAACTTCTTAGACCTTTTGAAAGAGATACGAACAGAAGAGGAGTACGAAGCTTCTAAAGTAAAACTCAAACAGTCAGTTAGCACGGTTCATGTCAAAGTCCAAGTGGAGAACCGGCAGTCGAAATACAAACTCTGTGTGCAGAAATAAAAGAAGTCAAATCCATGTTCGTAGCTCTCTCCACCCAATCTCCACCTGAAGTGGCTGTTCCTGAAAACTGTGCAGCTGATACAGCATCCAGCTTGGATCCTGAAATAATTGCACTAAGAAAGCAGGTCAAGCACCCATAGCAGAAATTAAACTCAAGGAGTTAGTTCAATGTGTCAAAGTTCAGCTCCACATGTTGTGATGGGGGGTAGCCCACCGCCTAAACATTCAACCGAGAGCGATGAACGCTTTTGCTACCGTTGTGGTGAAAATGGTCATATGGCAGGAAAATGCAACAGGCCTGAAAACCAGAGTAAAGTTATTCAGAGACTGGTTCAAGCACTGAAAAAAGCCAAGTCCAATAACCCACAGCCTACAGCTGGATCCACACCCTCTGATCCTGACTGCACAGTAAGAAGGAGTACGGTGGAGATGATAAAACCTGTGGGTATACCTGAAGGTTTAATAGGCCCACCTTCAGTTGAGCCGTTGAAAGTAAATGGGCACCTTTGTGATGCATTGCTGGACAGTGGTTCACGTGTCAGCATAATTTTTGAGTCCTGGTACAGGAAATACCTGCCTGATACCCCCATTCACCCTGTGAACAAGCTGGACATATGGGGCCTCACCCCTGAATTCCACTGCGTGCGTCTGTGCTGCGCTCCGGACCGCCCCGCTCTGCTCTGCTCCGTTTTGTCAGAACCCAACGCTCCGCTCTGCTCCGCTGCGTCTCTGTTCCGCCGGCGGAGAAGCAGAGCAGCGCAGCGCTACTGACCATCGACCTCCAAAAGTTGAGCAATCTGGGCCACACTTGGATTTTTCTCTGTAAATCCTTGTAGAAAGGATGACTGGGGTCATATAAAATTTTATGATTCTCCACTTCCAAAATCAGCGTCTCTTCATCCTGGTGCTTCAACACGCTGAATTTCGTGTGACAGGATGTTGACATTCGGGCCATTCAGAATAAAATGCATACATGGTCCTGAATATGTATTTTGTAGAAAACATGAAGTTTACCCACTGTGTAAAAAGACGTTGAATCAACGTCTACTGAAGGTCATTGTTGGACGTCCCAGCAACGTACCCACAAGGTGCAGAATGTAACGCCAGATGACGTCTTTTTTTACGTAATTTCAACGTCGGGTATCGACGTCACCAGGACCTCCAGACAAAGGCTAAAAAAAAGTGGGGAAAATATAAATTAAGTTGACCTAAATCTCTCAGTCATTTCATTGCAGACGGGCGATCCTCAGCCTTACCTGTTGAGCTGTTAATTTATTGAATGAATAATTTGTAAACGGGAGGGTGACCACTAGTTTGCAGAAAATTATTTATCCTGAAATACAGTGCAAAACACACGAAACAAAGTGGGGGTTTAAAAAATGTTTTCGTGTTTCTCCAAAGTTCACAATTTGATGAAATTACGTACTAAATTGAACCGCTTGGGCGGCTCTTTTATTCGACATAATTCTATCTTTAGGAGACAATGAAAACAAACAGACTCAAAGAAAAAGAAATACAAGGCGGGGTTAACATTCACATAAACGCTTTTCCAATGGTAAATTATTATTATTTATACTGCTTACTATGCATAAAGTCCCATTGTAGAAGGTGACATGCTTGCTAAGGTTATTTTCCTATTACTTCATTTGAATCAATCACCAGCAGATGCTAACTCCAAATGCATAAAGACAGCATCCAACCTCCTGACAAGCCAAGGTACAGCAAAATTCACTGGTACAGGAAACTACGATCACAATCCAATTCTTTTTGAACAGATTTTATTGCAAAAACTTCACAGTGCTCAAAATACCGGACCGGTGACGAATCTGCAGCTAACTCTTCCTCCATCCGCTGTCCCAGCATGCTATGGTGCTGACTGCCCTCAAAAGGGACTGTGACCGGCCGGTCCAAGGTGGCTCCAGACTACCGTCGGTCCACAAAACAGGAATCAGGGTTCCCCGATAACCGCTGGACTAGCGATCCAGGGAAAAACACTTAATTAGCCCGACAGCAGCGTCTCCAGCTCCGTGGCTTTCGCAGTAAAGCGTACGCATCTGACACACCTCCACTTCCGGGTTCACTCAGTCAAGTTAATATACACCTTATTCAGGAAGTGCTGCTGGACGGCGCCATTTTTGAGAGCAACTTCTGGTTGGCCGTCTTTGCGCTGCAACGACATTGAGTCCTCTCGCTACTTTCACTACTTTTATCTGTTCTTTTTGGCGATTTGAACATGTTTGGCATCAATTGCGCTGTCCGTTGAGCCACAACAACTGGGGAAAGATGAGGCTCTCTCTCTCTCGGTATTGTTTAGAGCGTGGAAAGTCTAGATCTGAATGCTGCGGACCAGCTTTTAAACTCCACCTGCCTCGTCTAAAGAAGAAGACCTCTGCTGCTGGCTCAAGGTGCTCCATTTAATAAAGCCACCAAAGCGTCCGAATGTGTTCTCCTGTCATTTTGTGGACCTGCATCCCTCACCACTTCATCCCTCACCACTTCATCCCTCACCAGAGAAACGGCCGGGCTACAAGGCTGAGTTAAAGAAGCCACGACGGAAGCTGGAGAGACATGCAGGTAACTAATTATATGTTAAATAACAGCTGTTGCTGTGAGAGTTGGGATAAAAAACACTGTAAATGACGGCGTAATGATTAGCCTGAGTTTGTGTAGATAACTGTCAAAAATATCAGGGCTCCTCATCGATATGTAAACACCATAGACATTGAATAAAGTAAACACAGCGATTCTACCAAAGTTCTGTTTCCTCTAAAGACCTAGCTCTGCCGTCAGCAAGGTAAAAGATCCTCTCTCTGTTGTTTTGAGGCGTTGTTCTGACTGCGGTTTGGTCAGAATCAGTTTTTTATTGCTCCAGGAATCAGCATTAGCTTGTGACAGGGTTAATAACGGTAAACCACAGGAGCTGTTTCCCAAATGACAACAACCTCCGTTTGCATGTTGGATAACGAGACCGATGCAGAGTGATACAGGAGAGTGATACAGGAGAGTGATACAGCAGAGATACAGCAGAGTGATACAGCAGTGTCCTCCCAGGCAGACTCAGCCACAACTTCCACAAGCACAATGGTGACTTTGACATGATCTATGTAAAAAAAAAAAAAAAAAAAACACACACCCAATAATAGTAAAAGTCAAATATATCAATATTTTCTCATTTGTTCCAAATTAAATGAAGTGGACTTCTGTTGGCTTTTAGTGAAGGTTATCTTACTAAAGTAAAAAGATAAAACTTGAACTGCAATTTTATTGTGACATAAAATGTCACTATTGTCCATCCCAGGAGTAACTGGATTACAGGCGTACTGTTTTGTGCGAGCATCCACACATCACTTTAGAGAAACACTCAACCTTTTTACACACCTTTTACGTCTATATATGTTGTTTCCATCCCAGCAGGGAGGAAACACGTGATCATTGACAGAACATTTGCAAAATATTTAAGTGGGGAAAAATATATTTCATATTATTTGGGGACTTGTCTGATACCATGTTTTTGTAACATCATACCTGAAATAAACCCGTCATTCTTTTTCCTCAGATGCCTCAACCACTGCTTGGAGTGAAAATACTGCACAGCCACACAACGAGCTCCAGGCTGAACCTGCTGCCTCCTGCCTTCCTCTGTCAGACCAGGACCGAGCTGGAAGTCCTGTTCTCTACCAGCCGGTCCAGGGTCATCCAGCGACAGTGTTCAGCAGCATCCGAGCTGCATCCAGCACTCTGACGCTCTGACCATCTCTCCCTCGTCTACACTGCTCTCCCTCTGGAGAAAGATTGTCGTGTTTGAGCTGTAGCATTTTATTTTACTATCATGATGCTGCACCGCCTGCTTCACCGTCTTCAGAGCGACTGTGGTTTGAGTTCTGTGATTGGATCGTCTGACAAACTGTCCACAACCTCTCGACCCAAAAAGGACAGTTTTGATTTCACTAGTTCACAAAGTAGTTCCTAGATTTCTCGATAGTCCAGTTGATGTGTTTTTTAGTAAACTGTATTCTCTTTTGCAAACGTCTGTTTTTCAACAGGTTCTTCTCGCCCCTAGTTTAACTTCACACAGGCTTTTCTAATTGTCACAGTATCAACGTTAATCCAGTGTCTGTGATGATCCTGGGCCTGATCATTGCTTCAGTCTTTTTCTTTCTGCCTCTTTTTTTGATACATTTGGATGGTAATCTTCAGTTTTCTTCCATTTTTTTCTCTGGTTTTGCTCCCATTTTATATGACTGGAGTTTATTTTAGCTGAGCAGGTCATCATTTTCTGCACTTTTTGTGTTTTTGCTTCACAAATCTTCATTTGAATTTCATTATGCTTAGAATGTTGGGCACTGCAATTTTTTTGCTCAGATTTTCAGGATGATTGATAAAATTGTATATGACCTGATCAGTGATAGTACATGCTTTTTTGTTTACCTTCTATTTAAAGTAAAAAAATAAACCAATACTTTAATCAGATATGCAAAGGTGGTACAATTCAGTTAAATGTTTCAGGCAGTAGTATGTAATACACATAAATTAAATTTTTCTTCACACCATACTGGGTGGTGGTAAGCTACTGCTGTAGCCACAGCTGCCCTGGGGCAGACTGACGGAAGCGAGGCTGCCAATCTGCGCCATCGGCCCCTCCGACCACCACCAACCATTCACTCTCACAACTTTCATACTAGGCAAGGTGGGTGAAGTGTCTTGCCCAAGGACACAACGACAGTTTTACGCCTGGTGGGAGCGGGGATTGAACCGCCAACCTTCCGGTTATAAAATGACCCGCTCTACCATGTGAGCTACTGTCGACCCAGAGTACCTAGGAAAAATATGACACATTACAATTTTGAAGTAACTCGCTCAACACTGCAGCATCATAATTTGGCACACCCGATTTAGATTGTGGATTGTGTTCAGCCACACTTTCTTTATTTAGCAGTAACTCATCAACTCAAACACACATTATAAGACATTCCATTTTACACTGTGTGGATTGTAAAATAAGTAAAATTAATTTTATTTGTCATGTAGAACTTTTGTTAACAAACAAAATGTTTATTCTGTCATGCTGTATATGACCTTTGATATTTAAACTGCACCATCTAATGGACTGTTCCAGAATTGTAATTTCAGTAAAATATCACTGCTTTCTGACTGTTTTGTGATCTTTCAATAATTCATTAATACACTACATTATGACAGAAAACAATTGACAACAAGGAATAGAGCACATTTAAATCAATAGCTTAGCTTTAAATTTCAGAAAAATAAGTAGACTCATAAAAAGGCCTTCATTTGAAATACTATTTTTTTTAATAAAATTTAAACTATAAACAATTGCAAGTCCAAGTACTTTCCATTTGTAAAAGGGACTGAAAAAACTGATTAAATTAATCCAATCTATGGAAGTATTTATTAACTGTGGAGAATACACTCTTAATGAAAACCATCAGCTGAAATGGCTTATATCCAAAACTTTGGGAGGAGGAGCCATGAAAGAAAATCATCTCTACCTGACAAAACAAAAAATGTATGTATATTCCCGTTCTTGATGTGACAAAACAGCGCCGACTTTACCGCTGTGCAAGTATTGATAGGCTTCAGCGCCCTAATAGCCTCATAGCCGAGCCAGCCGCGCCAAGAAACGACACGAAATAGTTGAAAATATCACCATGAACATGACTTTTCTCATGTCATCCCCTCACTCTGTAATAAGTTGCGGATGAGGCAGACTCGATCCATTTGTGATTTTTAAAGAGGTTTTTGTTTATTCCTACATCATTTTCTCAGCTGTAAACAACGCCAGTAGCGTGTTACCGGAAGTGCTACTCAAAACAGGAAGTCCCGCCCCTTGGAAAATGGGCGGGGCTGAATAAGGTGAATACACTATGGCAGCCAATAAGTGAACACAGACACAGAACTTCCTGTCTGTCACCCTTCAAAATAAAAAAAAAAAAATACATCAAAACCCATTTCATACATAATACGTCATCTCATCTCTTTCAGATGGTAAACATTTTTAATCAAGGAACATAAAGTTTCCCCAACTTTCAAATGTTCATCCGCATGTAGACGTCGACATTGGGTCCTAATTTAGACGTCCAGATCTTCAACTTCATCTAGACGTCTAAATTGGGTAATAATAAGACGTCGAAATACATCACCTATTTTGGACGTCCAAAATAGGTCTATAATTGGTCTTGGACGGACGGACGCAATATGGACATGATCTGGACGTCCACACGACATCCAATGTTTAAGGGGTATGGACAATAGCCTGCAAATGGGCCATAAATGCAGCTGTGTAAACATTTCGAAACATTCAACTACAGCTTGATTACAGACAAAAAAGAAGTTTGTCATATAAAACTTGAAAGTGTGTTTTAGTTTTTGTTTGCCCGCTTTTTAAAGTGTACGTTTTAATCAGTATGGTATGTCTATTTGTGATATATCTGAAAATTAATGTGAGGACAAATAAAACGTCTTTAGACAGTTTAAAGTTTTTAATAAAGACAAAATGATTTTATTTTGTATAAAGCCGGAAGTTGTTGGGAGTTCTCTTTCCTGTTTGGTGCGATCTGAATTGTGGAAATTTATGCGTACCGAGACCTGAACGGACCGGACCGGAGAGAAAAATAGACCTTGGCTCTATTTTGGACTGACGGAGCGGAGCGGAGCGGGGCAGAGTGGGGCGGACCCAGATGGAGCCCATCGCAGGCTGTGGAATCAGCTACAGTCATTAAAATAGCAATGTATTTGCTGCGGCGGTCGGACCGGAGCGAAGCGAAGCGCAGCTGAGCGGACCGCACGCAGTGGAATTTTGGGATAAGTGATTCTAGTTACCCTTACCTCGGCTATGTGGTTGTGGACATGGAGTTCCCAAAGGAAGTAATTGGAGCCCCAGCAACCATGTCTGTCCTAGCCTTGATTTGTCCCGATCCGCCAGACACCTGTCATCATAGGGACAAATGCCAAAGCCAGTCTCTCCAAACGTTTGGCCCAACTATGCAGTGACACCCCTGGAATTCCAGCCCATATTTTTGGTGTTCACGGCTCTCACGCTCATGCAGAAACAAGCATTCTCACATCAGTCCCAGAAGAGAATGATGGAGTAGGCTTCGTAAAATGGGAAGGCCCTGGATCTCTGATGATACCTGCAGGGGGCAGTGTCAAAGCCACCTGTACAGTCATTCTAGATCGGCCTCTCCCTAAAGAAATCCTCATGGTTGAAGCGACAACAGCTAGCCTACTGCCTGCAGAAGTATTACTTCAGCCTATGGTAATACCAAGTGGGGCTGCAGAGGGCAATCGCTGTACAGTCTTGATTCAAAATGAGTCGCTTCGGAACATAAACTTACCTGTTGGCACCATGGTCTGTGTCGCAGATGTTGTCACAACCATGCCCGGTCATCAGTCCGAGTCTGAAACTTTCAACCCCAGTCAGATTGACTTTGGAGAATCACCAGTTCCTGAACAGTGGAAGGTCAGATTACGCCAAAAGTTAGCTCAAAGAGCAGCAGTCTTCTCTGTGGATGAACTCGATGTTGGATTGGCTAAAGGCGTGGAGCATAATATCCGTTTGTCAGATCCACGACCATTCGTGAGCACTCTTGACGCATTGCTCCGGCAGATATCGATGATGTGCATTGTCACATTCAGAAACTGCTAGCAGCTGGTATCATCAAAGAGTCCAGAAGCCCATATGCATCCCAGCAGTGCCTCCATTTAATGTAACCTTTACCCGCTGCCTGAGGTAAGGGCCTCCCAGATCCTTATATCTTTAACTATGGAATGAATGGGATGAAGCTTCTTCACTTAATTGCTCTCCCTGAGTCAAATCAGTCACAAGCAGAAGCAGATGAAGCAAAAACACCAAACCAGAAGTGAAAAGGAAAATCATAATTTACTGAAACAATAAAGCAGGGGTAGGCAATTAGCGGCCCGCGGGCCAAATGTGGCCCACCGAACCATCCAATCCGGCCCGCGAGAGGATTCCAACACGTGCGCGTACAAACGCACGCATTACCCCGGGCCCTCGAGCGGACGCACGCACCCCTGTTGGAGTGCGATATCTGTCATTGTGTTGCAATAGACAATCTTCGAAGGATGTGTTGTTTAGTTGTGGTTTCCGGGTTGTCACTGAAAAATAAAGAGGAGTGGCACCTCGTCTGGTGAATATAGAGCGCAAGTGAGCGCTGCACCGAGCTCACCGTGTGTGTTTATTCTCCAGTAAGTTTGAGTGTAACGGTGTGTTTCCACGGGACACGACGCAAATTTTTCGTGCGATGAGATTACATATAAAGTCAAAGTAATGACGTGATTGTCGCTCAATCTTGAGCGGCGGGCGCGAGCGATGATGCGGCGAGCGGCCGGCGGCGAGTGTTTCCAGGGAAAAATCCGCGTGTCCGTCGACTTGCGCTGCCACTCGCTGCCGCCCGCCACCCGCCGCTCCACTGCTCGTCGCTCGAGTTGAAATAATTGAACCTTTCAAGCGAAGTCGCGCCAGGACAGCCTATCAGCGTGGAGGCCTTCACAGACGTGCTGACCGAGGGCAGCAGGACTCCGACCACGCAGAACTGTTGGCATGATGCCAAGGCGAGCGGCGTGTGGCGTACCGCTTCTGGTGGAAACCGAGCGTCAGCCTGAAGCAGCGCTGGAACCGGCCGTCCGGGCGCAGCTCCTGCAGAAGACGCTGGAACTCACCGAGCTCAGACCGCCTCCGGAGGGCAGCATGATCCAGAAGCGACGCCGGCGCCTCGCTGCAGCCGGAGCTGACTTCCCCATGTCAGATACAGAGCAGCGACGGTGGCAGGCGGAGCATCTCAATTTTCATTTGTAAAAGCAATTCTCATATTCATAAGAGTGCTGAACAGTAAAAACAGTCATAAAAACAAAAAAGAACAAAACCCGCACCATCGATCAGTATGCGCACGTGCACACACACACACACACACACACACATACAC
The DNA here is from genome assembly GCF_902148845.1 of Salarias fasciatus. Taxonomy (NCBI): domain Eukaryota; kingdom Metazoa; phylum Chordata; class Actinopteri; order Blenniiformes; family Blenniidae; genus Salarias; species Salarias fasciatus. Next base: position 30,583,628 of record NC_043762.1, read on the forward strand.
ACAGACAGCCGGGTGCACACAGGACTGTGGGACAAACATCAGAAAAATCCTGCCCACTGTGCAGGAGACGGTGATGAGGGAGAGACAGCAAGACCGATTTATTGCCTGCTGGGATGAGGAGGCTGTGATGTTTCTGCAGGATGTTCTGTGTTGCATATGTGTACCAGCGTGACGCGTCCCGCGAATGAATTCACACACCAGCGATAAAAGTCGTGCATCTAGCGCTGCACGGTGCCATTTGTCGCGCGAATGCAGTGGCGTTAAACGCATCCGGTGCCGCTCCCCCCCCAACTCATACAGTACATGTCATTCCTCATCTCTTTACTCAAGAGATTTACTCAACTTTACATTTACTCAAACAAACATACATTTGAATGAATGAATGAATGAATGAATGAATGAATTTATTTCGAGATACAAAAAATACAAAATAAATTAAGAATGTACTGTACAATGTTATATATAAAAGAGCCACATTTGGTAAACCAAAAAAAACAAAACAAAACAAGAAAACAAACAAACTGTACAGTACTATTTCCACATTTCTTTAGAAACATAAGTTATTAGCATTGGAGTAAGAAGTGTGTTATAGAAAGATTTCTTGTCTGTACCTCGAAAAGGAGTGGGAAGAAGACAAGCTTATAAACTCCCACCCCTTGCACATTCAATGTAAGTTTCAGTCAGCTGCGTTAAGTAGAGATTTTTTTTCTTAATCTAAACACTACATATCTATTATTACAGCCTATATTTACAAATACTATTATACATAGCAACTATTACTTTATGCTTTTATAGTAACTACAACATATACAAAAAGAAAGCAAATTTCAGTTTTCTACAGTTATCCATATTACTGCAAACATCATGACTGCAATAGTCATCATTACCATTATTGTCACCATTGTCATCATCACTACAATCACTCCAACAAATATTATGAAGTATATCAGCAATCACACTGAATGGTGCTGGTGGTTACATTTGTTTTTAAATTGATTTTCTGTTTGGTTAGTGTGAGGTGCATTAAAAAGACCAGGGGTCTATTTCACCAAGCAGGTTTTAAGAAAATTCTGTGTTGAATAACCCGGAAATGAGGGAAACTCTGAGATTTCAATTACACAAAGGGAGAGAACTCAAACCAGAGACAGAGGAGTAACTCCAGCTGTTCCACCAGGAGAGGGAACTTAATCTGTCTCTCAGTTACCGCAGTAACACACTCCGTGTCTCTAACCTGGTGGAAGCAGGTTTTTCTCAGTCAACCCTGAAGTTTCTCTCTGGCTCCGCCCCCTTTCAGCCACACGCGCTGATCCATTTCCTCATTCTTTCAGTCAGCTGGCGAGTTTTTGTGTAGCTGTCAAAATTTCATGTCCTTTTATCAGCGATCCTGGAGATGAAGGAGCGGCATTACTGCAGCGTGATTTCAAAATTCGTCGTTAGATTATTTACAGACCGCGCATAGTTTTGGCGTTTCCGGACAGTTATCTTTATGAATGGTACCGCTTCACGTCTCAATCCGCTCCATTCACAATCTTTTCCGTCCATATTTTGCAACATAACCAAACGTAGTCGCGCACTCACATCCCAGCAGATATTGTGTGTTGCGCTGCAGTTCTTTGCAAATGGGAGTTTTTTATAGAACACTGGAGATGCAGAGCACTGAGGAGTTTAAATCACCACCATCATTACACCACAGCAAGTAAAAGACACGACACACAATTCATTTTGTCTTATTTATTTCCTACAGTAATAATAATAATAATAATAATAATAATAATAATAATGATAATAATAATGATAAAGGGTTTAGTTCATGTTTCAATAGTGAACATAATTCACCTGTGACCATGAACCCACCTGCAACTTCTGCTCCAGTGTCTCAATTTCCAATTTCGTCTTCTTCATCTGGAGGTCCAGATCCTGCTGTTCTTTAAGGGATTTCTCTGTCTTGTTAAGTAAGTGGATTTTGTAAATTTCTTTGACTGGTAACTGGGAATACATAGAGGACATTAAATTATCCAGCTGCACATGAATTGAATGAAATGAGCCTCTGGTGTTTACTGAACATCATCTCACAGTGTTGATCTGTGATGTGGAAGCTGAGGGACCATCCTGCTGCTGACCAGCCATGATCTGTTTGAAAGATCCTCTGTGAAGGCAGCAGACACGGTTTCATCCTCCTCATCCTGGATAAATAACATCTTTCAGTATATTTGCGTATATTTTTCCAAACTAACATTTGGCAAAAATATTGTGAGTATTTCCTCCTGACAGTTTCAGGTTGGTTGTAGCATGAAGGGGCTCCAGCAGCAGAGAGAACCTTCACAATCTATGTAGCCAAAAGAAGAAAAGGACATGAAAGACAAAATAAATATTTGTATCAATAACATTTTTAAAATATTATACTCAAATAATAGATAGTAATATTAGATTAAATAGGATTAATTATTTAACATAACAAGATATAGATGTGTGACATAAAACAGCTGCACAGTCCATCAGCCACTTAGTATTTATGCTACTTTACAATGTTAAACATGCTTAAAAAGATGAACCTCAATGAGATTATGCCGAGGTCTTTAGAACAATGTTTTTATATTTCATCTTTAGCTGCTGCCATGTGTGCTTCTTCCCCGCGGGATTACAACTACGGTAAATGATATACCTTAATTGGTGACCATTCAAACAGTTCCCCTGTAATAATATTTATTTTCAATAATATTCTGATATAAAGGACTACATTTAAACGTACGCATTGACATGGGCAGCATTTTTCTGCCATGGCATCTCCCTCTCCTTCGCTGCTGCAGCGGTGTTGCTGTTTTTAATATTGCTCTGTAGCGCTTTGAAATTTCATTCGAAATGTAAAGTGCATGACAAATGAAATGTATTATTATTATTATTGGTGCATTTTTTTCTAAAATTGTGTTCCAGCTTCCATATGTCGCTCTCCGCTTCTCTGTTGCCATGGTGACTCGTCGAATCGGCGCTCCATTAATGCTGGCTTTTTATAGTTGTCGTGCACGTGCTTAACTCCAGGTGGAACTACTTGAAGTTGAGTAATCCAACTCAAATCAGCTGTTGTGTAACCAAAAACCCAGCGTTTTCCCTTTCAGAGTAGATCAACACAGAGTTCAGGATTTCCCTCAGAGTTTTTTCAACCTGCTTGGTGAAATAGACCCCAGGCGTTTTGTGGACCGGTTGCCTGAGGAGGTCAGTCCCCGGGCAGCAGGACCATCCCTGTCTGAGTGTCCTGGACTGTGCATTAAAAGAGACAAGATTTGGGAGTGTACCACAAGAAGATGGAGGTCTTCAAGCAGTACAGGCCCCCCTTGCCTGCCCTACACTGGTGATTATGTTGTGTCACTTAATGTTTACATTCAGCACCATTCCTCCTGACTGCCGATTTTTTTTGTTTTGTTTTTTTTTTGAGATTACTAGATATAGAATGATATGGTGATGATCCGACAATGACTACAACATCAGGGTGTTGTATATATTGATATGAGTACGTTAATCAATGCAGTAATAAAAATAACTATATTATATATAAATGTATGTTATTAATTACCCAATAATGTAGTAAACTAGCAAAAATGCCATTATTGACAGCAGCAAAAGTAAAGAGAAAAAAATGATAAAATTACATCAAAGTCACTGAAAAGACATTCTGCATGACAGCAATGGATAATCTTTTTTTTTTTTTCAAATCAATTGTAAGAACCAAATACACTATATTGCTCGATAATTATCAAGAACTTTGGATTTAAACATCTTCTTAAATGTTTTAATGGAAGTTGCCTGTTTTATCACATTATCAAGACTGTTCCATAAATTGACTCCTCTAATCGAGATACAGCTCCTTTTAGTGTTTGTCCTGGCCCTATTTTTTTGGTAGATATCAGTTCCTCTTAAACCATAGTGTGTCTCTCTTGGTTTGAATCTCTCCTGGAGACATTTAGGAAGCATATTATTATGAGCTTTGTACATTAGTGCAACTGTGTTTAGGTCTACTAGATCATGCAATTTTAACATATATAATTTCAAAAATAAAGGGTTTTGTTGGAGTGTAGTAATCAGCTCCATTGATGATTCTAATTACTTTTTTCTGCAGGATGAAAACTGGTTGAAGTGTAGACTTGTAGGTGTTCCCCCATATTTCTGAACAATAGTTATAATACGGTAGGATGAGGGTATTGTACAGTAAGTGCAATGATTTTTGGTTTACAGAATGTTTAATTTTACACATTATACCAATGGTTTCACTCCTTTGCATAACTCATTCCATAATTCAATAATATTCAGATATTCTCTCACACTTGTCTGGGTTACATGTGTTTTCAGAGTGTTTATGTTTTTCTTTTACCTTTCTCTAATGCAATTTCAGTTCCCTTTTCTATCCTGCTGCAGTTTGTTTCTTTTCATTCATCATATGAGTGAACAGAAAACCACATTCCTTGGTTGTCACGTACAAACTTTTCCATTAAAACTGATTCTAAATCTGGTGTTTCACACAAAATAATTTCTAGTTAGTCTTTGTTTGTCATAGTGGTAATTTTATGTAATTTCTACACATTTCTACTGCACCTTCCAAACCTGCTGCCCACAAACACACAGATCTAAAGACAACAAAGTGCAAATCTCACTGAGACAAAATACAATAACTTAATAACCAGACTGCAGACTAGTGAATAAATTAAAGTGTATTTGTGGGTAGTACCAAATAAATATATTCATAACAGTAAAAATAACACTAGCACAAAGGATTCATCTCAGATTCCTCAACATCTAATATGTAAACACAGTATGCAACATCGACCTCCACCATATGACAGATAAGCAGTCTGTTAGTTCCAAACTGAAGAAAGACATCAGATCAGTGTGGAGTCTGCCCGAGAACCGGCAGAGGAAACGCTGCCATGCCAGCTGCAGCGCTGCTGCTGTGAAAGGCCTTCGTGCTGAAGGCTGTAGGTAGAGCACAGCTGGAGATGAGCCCGGGCGGCCAGGAGCCTCGCTGTCATTAGATGCACTGTTGTGTTCATAAAGAAGTGTCCTATCTGGGACTTGAATTAGGCCTCATGGTTGTGGTTCATCCCGGACATCTTGCTGTGCAGCTTTGAAGAAAACCACTAAAATTTGAATCCCAGTTTTGTCTCGTTGACTTGTAAAACTTGTGTTCCATGGTCACCAAGACCCTCCATGTGTGCAGCGGCGCAGGACGGGTCCTCTCCTGCAGGGCTTTCTGCTGACTTTGTGTTTTCTCCCATTATGTAACTTTCCTCTTCCACTCGATAACCCCCACCCAAACTGAGCCCAGGTTTGTTTCAGTGCTGACACAGTTCAAAGCTCTGCCTCCAGTCCCAGGCTGGAACAGCCACATGTTTTATGGATGCTCTGTTGTTATTTGTTTTTCTGCCAGTTCCCCATGCATCCAGGGAACAATGACTCACTGCCTCTGCAGCAAAGCACGGGCTCATGGGCACTGGGACCAATGGCAGCGCACGGCTGGGAAAACTCTGTCTGACCTCCTCATGCCGCTGATAGTGTTTATAAGAGGACTGTGAAATGCAGTGAGAGAGGATCATTAGTCTGGTTAGATTACCAGGGGTCTATTTCACCAAGCAGGTTGAAAAAACTCTGAGGGAAATCCTGAACTCTGTGTTGATCTACTCTGAAAGGGAAAACTCTGGGTTTTCGGTTCCACAACAGCTGATTTGAGTTGGATTACTCAACTTCAAGTAGTTTCACCTGGAGTTTAGCACGTGCACGACAACTATAAAAAGCCAGCATTAATGGAGCGCTGTTTCGACGAGTCGCCATGGCAACAGAGAAGCGGAGAGCGACATATAGAAGCTGGAACACATTTTTTGAAAAAAATGCAACACGCTGCAGCAGCGAAGGAGAGGGAGATGCCGTGGCAGAAAGTTGCTGCCCGTGTCAATGAGTAAGTTTAAGTATAGTCCTTTATATCAGAATATTATTGAATGTTAAATATTATTACAGGGAAACTGTTTGAATGGTCACCAGTTAAGGTATTTCATTTAGTTGTAATCCCGTGGGGAAGAAGCGCAGCAGCTAAAGATGAAATATAAAAACATTGTTCAAAAGACCTCGGCATAATCTCACTGAGGTTCATCATTTTAAGCTTGTTTAACATTGTAAAACAGAAAAAAATACTAAGTGGCTGATGGACTGTTTTATGTCACACGTCTATATCTGATTATCTGAGTATCTATATATGATACTCTAGATCATGACATACTGCTGTATAAATTATATAAGTACGATATCAGAGGTGTTGCTCACGAATGGGTCAAAAGCTATTTAAAAGACAGAAAACAATTTGTTCAAATCAACGATATAAAATCTAAAAATGGAAACGTAACTTGTGGGGTTCCTCAAGGATCCGTCCTTGGACCAGTACTCTTTCTTCTTTATATCAATGACATTGACACTGCTTCCAGCTTATTATAATGCATCTTGTTTGCGGATGATACTACTTTGTATTATGCTGGAGACAATATAAATGAAGTATTAGAAACTGTAGGAAAAGAGTTTCAGAATGTTATAAAATGGTTCAACGCTAACAAACTATCTTTGAACATCAGTAAGACCAAATATATGATTTTCAGTTACAGAAGGAAAGATGTCGACTCAACACTGACAGTGGAAGGTATAGAGATCGAGAGAACAAAGGAAATGAAGTTCTTAGGTGTATTGCTGGATGAACAACTAACATGGAAATCCCATATAGAGCACATTAAAACTAAGATTTCTCAAACCATTGCTGTTCTGTACAAATTAAAAGAGTCACTTCACAATAATTCTTTGTTTCTGTTGTACAATTCATTGATTATACCATATCTGACCTACTGCGTTGAAGTCTGGGGAAATGCTTGTTAGACCTACACTGAACCACTCTTCCTTTTACAGAAACGAGCGATTCGTGTGGTGAATGGAAGTGGTTACAGAGACCACACTAACCCAATATTTATAAAATTGAAATCCTTAAAAATTAAAGAATTGGTAGAACTCAACCTTCTTCTCACCGGAAAAAATTACCATTTAATTTACAGAATAGATTTGCAAAGCGAGACAGTCAATATAGATTAAGAGGCACTGAAATTTTCAAACGACCGGAATCAAGAACCAAATTGAAAGAAAGATGCATCACAACAAAAGGAATCAATTTATGGAATAAACTTGACAGTGAAATGAAGAGGTCTCAGTCCATTCACATCTTCAAGAAATGTTTAAAAGCACAGTGATTGGGAGGGTACGACTCTGTTTTAAAGAATGGTCAAACTTAGAATGATTGTTTCTTTTGAAAATATTTCATTAAGGTTTTTTTTTTTTGTATTTACATTTTGGGAAATGGTTGTATTTGATCTGTAATTATTTGTGAAATGGTCGTATTTGTATTTTGATTTAGTGAAATGGTTGTATTGAATTTTGCATTTTTTTTGGTGATATGTTAACAAATCTTGACAAATTGTCATTTATTTTATGTTGATAGGGGCAGACATCATAAGTCTCACTTCTTTCTGTTCCTTTTCATTTCTTTCTTTTAAAAAAGAATGAAACAAATAAAATCAATCAGTCAATCAATATCATGTTATGTTAAAGAGGCTGTATCATGCAAAATTCATTTTTTGTATGTTTTAACCTTGTTATATAGTTCTGTTCTCACCAAAAACACCCCAAAGCGTTTTTTTCCTTCGTGCCTGCATGTTTGAGCTTTCCTCCTTGTTGTGCTGCTCAGAGAGGCAGCCCCTCCCACACCATGAAAATGCTCTGTTTCCCACGTTCACGTCACACTGTGAAGATGGCTCCCCTGAGCCCCCCCCCCCCCCCCCCCCCCCCCCGAGGCCCTCGGCAATCAGCGTTGCTGCTTTTTGTAACTCTGATTTCGAGGATAAACTTTAACCATCGTCTGAAAGCAACAATCAAGCAAGAGCAAGAGTCTGAAGGGTCTGGAGGGTCTGAAGGGTCTGAAGGGTCTGGAGGGTCTGGAGGGTCTGGAGGGTCTGAAGGGTCTGAAGGGTCTGGAGGGTCTGAAGGGTCTGAAGGGTCTGGAGGGTCTGGAGGGTCTGAAGGGTCTGGAGGGTCTGGAGGGTCTGGAGGGTCTGAAGGGTCTGGAGGGTCTGGAGGGTCTGAAGGGTCTGGAGGGTCTGGAGGGTCTGGAGGGTCTGAAGGGTCTGGAGGGTCTGAAGGGTCTGGAGGGTCTGGAGGGTCTGGAGGGTCTGCGCTTGGTGAGTTTCTAACAGGAAAAGACGTTTTCTCGTGTCTTTGCATGCAGAGAAGCTAGAGCTAAAGAGCTAAAGCTAGCTAGCGTATTTGTTTTGAAGCTCTGATTGGTTGAAGTAGCTGTCAGTCAAAGTCCACAGGGGGAGAGGCGGGACTTCAGTGAAACAGAGCGTTTTCTCTTCCGGGTTTCAGAATTAGCCCCACAAAATCTTTTATTTCACACAAAATTACTTTTCCTTAGTAATAAACTATTACCATGTTAATGCCATTTCTAGGGTTTGGACGAGCTAAAAAAGCAGGATACAGCCCCTTTAAATAATTAATCCCATTTAATCTAATATTATTATCTATTATTTGAGTATAATATTTTAAAAATGTTATTGATACAAATATTTATTTTGTCTTTCATGTCTTTTTCTTCTTTTGGCCCAGATTGTGAAGGTTCTCTCTGCTGCTGGAGCCCCTTCATGCTACAACCAGCCTGAAACTGTCAGGAGGAAATACTCAGAATATTTTTGTTAGTTTTGTTAGTTTGGAAAAATATACGCAAATAGACTGAAAGATGTTATTTATCCAGGATGAGGAGGATGAAACCGTGTCTGCTGCCTTCACAGAGGATCCAGAAAGTCATATTGAGGTACGTTACTGATTGTTCTCTTCCCATTAAAACTCTGAATCCTCCTGTGGAACATAGAGCTTGACATTTAGCCGACACTGAAATATTCAACATTGTCCTCCTTTTTAACAGATCATGGCTGGTCAGCAGCAGGATGGTCCCTCAACTTCCACATCACAGATCAACACTGTGAGATGATGTTCAGTAAACACCAGAGGCTCATTTCATTCAGTTCATGTGCAGCTGGATAATTTAATGTCCTCTATGTATTCCCAGTTACCAGTCAAAGAAATTTACAAAATCCACTTACTTAACAAGATAGAGAAATCATTAAAGAACAGCAGCATCTGGACCTCCAGATGAAGAAGACGAAATTGGAAATTGAGATACTGCAGCAGAAGTTGCAGGTGGGTTCATGGTCACAGGTGAATTATGTTCACTATTGGAACATGAACTAAACCCTTTATTTAGTTATTTATTTATTTATTTATTTAGTAGGAAATAAAGAAGACATAATGAAATGTGTGTCGTGTCTTTTACTTGCTGTGGTGTAATGATGGTGGTGATTTAAACTCCTCAGTGCTCTGCATCTCCAGTGTTATATAAAAAACTCCCATTTGCAAAGAACCGCAGCGCAACACACAATATCTGCTGGGATGTGAGTGCGCGACTACGACTGGTTATGTTGCAAAATATGGACGGAAAAGATTGTGAATGGAGCGGATTGAGACGTGAAGCGGTACCGTTCATAAAGATAACTGTCCGGAAACGCCAAAACATCTCTGCGCTGTCTGTAAATAATCTCCCGACAAATATTCAGTTCCTGCTGCAGTAATGCCGCTCCTTCATCTGCAGGATCGCTGATAAAAGGACATGACATTTTAACAGCTACACAAAAACTCGCCAGCTGACTGAAAGAATGAGGAAATGGAGCAGCAGTGTGGCTGAAAGGGGGCGGAGCCAGAGAGAAACTTCAGGGTTGACTGAGAAAAACCTGCTTCTGACCAGGTTAGAGTCACGGAGTGTGTTACTGCGGTAACTGACCACAGTTTCAGTTCCCTCTCCTGGTGGAACAGCTGGAGTTACTCCTCTGTCTCTGGTTTGAGTTCTCTCCCTTTGTGTAATTGAAATCTCAGAGTTTCCCTCATTTCCGTGTTATTCAACACAGAGTTTTCTTAAAACCTGCTTGGTGAAATAGACTCCTGGACACCTCCGATTAGAGCAGTGGTTCTCAAACTGTCGGGCGCGCCCCCCGGGGGGGCGCGTGTGACCGTGGGGAACATGCTTTTTTTTTCCGCCGAACTAAATTAAAGTGTAATTGCACATCCTCTCCAGTAGTTGGCAGTGGCGCTCTCACTGTCAGAGTCTCTACGGTGTAGGTTTTTTTTTTTGCAACGAGCTGCGATGTGAAGCAGTAAACAAACCCTGAGACAACATGAAGACATTTTAACAGGGATGAAAAGAAAGGCGGAGAGAGACGAAGACAGTGAGTCAAGAGAGAATTCTGAGTGTAGAGAGGCAGGATCCACTCTCAGGGCCGAGGGCTGTGGTTCTGCTTCCTTTAGCAGCATCTGACCTCTGTGAAGCCAAACCTCCTCTGAGAAGCTGTGCTCTGCAGAACCTGCTCATGGAGCCATTAGTCCTGGCTTCCTCATTTTGATAAAAAAAGGAAAAAAAATCAGCACAAATTGTTTTATTCGGTTTTTTGTTTTGTTTTGTAGGTTAAAGTGTTTTATATATTGTGCTCCTGAGTTAATGTTGCTGAAGTGAATTTGAATTTGTTATCATTTATTGATTTTGTTTAATTTTATTTTCCAGCAGCAAATGGAGCAATAAGTCTGTCAAAATGTTCACAGTTTAAACAAGGATATTATTATTTTTTGATTTTCAGGCAAATTGATGCATTTAAAATCTTTTCTTTTACAGACTAATAAACACTGTTAATAAAGTCACTCTTGTAAGTTGAACTATTTCTCTTTCTTTTTTGTTTTCTTTAATGTTAACAAGGCTGTTATGCAGAGGTGAACCTAGAACAGTTTTATAGACAAATGCTGTTATTTATAGTTGCGGCGGGGGGGGGGGGGGGGGGGGGGGGCTGAATTGTTTTCTTCTTGCTGTTTGGGCGTAACAGAAAAACATTGAGAACCACTGGATTAGAGTCACCTCACCTGGGGGGTATTGCACAAAACCAGGTTAAGGGATTAAGCCTGTTGTTATCCTGTGGCGATCTTATGGTGATCCTGGACGAAGTTAGCCTCAAGTCGGTTGCACAAAAGCTGGCCAAGTTTATCCCGGACCCGTCACCATGGTGATTTATTCTCTGCAGCTAACCTGCTCCACAGCAGGCTAACTACCAGGATCAGATTAAACTGCTGTCAACAATGTGAGAAGTGGGCGTGGCTTACAGCATTTCCTGGATTTTTCTACACATTACATCATTTAATCCTCCTGCAGCCAAACCTTATTACTGTAGTCGCTGCATCTGCAGGGTCTGGTTGACTTTACTATTATTTTGTTGCTCAGATTATATGAAGACCAACATAACTTTCAACACAGACGTTTCAGAATCCTTTCTTTATTAATACAAATCGTACAATAAAAGGTTCACAATTATTGTAAATACCATGGAAGAAAAAACCTTAATGAAACTGGTACTAAACCACACTGATGTAAAAAATAAAGAATAAAAAATAAAATAAAACAACCCTGAAGCTACACAATGAGTAAAATGAGAAACAAAGGAAAAATAAATGTCTCACACCACTGAAATGGACACAGTATAACAGACAGCATCATTTTGTCTTAACTGTCTCCTGAAAATAGGAAAATCCTCCTATTTCAGGACTCCAGCTTTAGGAGTGAACGGTCCCACATCATTCTGACTCCACTTTTTTAACGGCTAAAATCACAGAAATTCATTCTCAGAAGAAACAAATTTATCACATCAATTGATAACTGCTCTTTGGGCTGCACTTAAGTAACTTACCAGACTGCAGAATATTTTTATGTCTGGTTTTCACCTGCTGCAGGTTCTTTTCTGGCCGACAGGTTTGTTCTTCATGACAGATGAGGGATGAAACAGAACACAGCAGGAGGACAGCTGATTCAATTAGATAGCACGGACACAGAGTTGAAATATTCTTGAATAAATACCCTAAATATTGGCAAAATGCTGTTTCCCCCGTGTATTTCCTGTAGTTTATTATTATCATTTTTGTATGATCATAATCATGGATCATATGCAGAATTAGGCCATTTTTAGTGGATGATCTGAGCGTCTCTATTTCACTTTAATAAAGCTGCCGCTTGCATGCAGTACCTGTCCTCACCATTGAAGCGTGGAGGCGCTATGCCTTAAACGTCACTTAAAGCAGACGTACAGGCTGGAATATGTGGAGTGAAATTAATGGACGTGTTTTGTGTAAAGTCCTCGCTCTGGGGCACCCCCCTGTTTAAGTCAGCCCCCCCTACAGCCGCGGTACAGTCCCACACTGCTGCTCATCCTGTGTGAAGTAAGATGCTCGTCCTTGTTCCATTTTCAATCTGTGGTTCTCTGATCGATCTCGTGGTCTTCTGAAGAACGCCGTGAACGCACACTTATCCTGATGCTCCTCACCTGGCTGGAGTAAGCTGCGTCTTTTCATCCTGGCTCGGCAAACGTGCAACCGATTAATCCGAGAAAACACCGACTAGGCTGACTCAAGCCGCGCATTTTCATTTATCCTGGATGTTTTTATCCGACTTTTGTGCAATACCCCCCTGGAGGGACCTGATCCATCCTGCTTTCATTTGTTCATCACATCCAACTTGTTGACATAAATGAAACTGATGAAATGATTTCAGAAGACAATGGCTCTGAAAACATTTAATTCAATTCAATCCAGCTTTATTTAGAAAGTGCCAATCACAACATAGTCGTTTCCAGATACTTTTACAGAGAAAACCCAACAGATCCACATGAACAGGAAGAGACTGAGGGAAGGAAAAAGTCCCTTTTAACAGGAAGAACCCTGCAGAACCAGGCTCAGAGGAGGAGAACCCTGCAGAACCAGGCTCAGAGGAGGAGAACCCTGTAGAACCAGGCTCAGAGGAGGAGAACCCTGCAGAACCAGGCTCAGAGGAGGAGACCCTGCAGAACCAGGCTCAGAGGAGAACCCTGCAGAACCAGGCTCAGAGGAGGAGAACCCTGCAGAACCAGGCTCAGAGGAGCAGAACCCTGCAGAACCAGGCTCAGAGGAGGGACCGAGAACCGCTAGGACCCAGAACCAGGCTCAGAGGAGGAGAAACCCTGCTAAACCAGGCTCAGAGGAGGAGAACCCTGAACCCTGTAGAACCAGGCTCAGAGGAGGAGAACCCTGCCGAACCAGGCTCAGAGGAGGAGAACCCTGCAGAACCAGGCTCAGAGGAGGAGAACCCTGCAGAACCAGGCTCAGAGGAGGAGACCCTGTAGAAACCAGGCTCAGAGGAGGAGCACCCTGCAGAACCAGGCTCAGAGGAGGAGAACCCTGTAGAACCAGGCTCAGAGGAGGAGAACCCTGCAGAACCAGGCTCAGAGGAGGAGAACCCTGTAGAACCAGGCTCAGAGGAGGAGAACCCTGCAGAACCAGGCTCAGAGGAGGAGAACCCTGCAGAACCAGGCTCAGAGGTGGTGGCTTTCTGCTTTTCCGGTTGGGGTGAGGGGACAGAAGGAGGAGGAGATAGGACAGACAGGTTCTTGTATCTACATACATTTCATATATAAACAGAGAACAGAGGCTACAGGAGGAACCATCATCAGTGACACATAGTCCTAGACTGGAAATACACTGAAATGAGAGAAAGGAGGAGAATTAGGAGCTGGTTCCACATGGCAGGAGCCCGGGGTTCAGGAAGCACTTTACACCCACTGGGTCCTGTGTCCTTCCTGGGTTAGCACTGTGCTGATGGATTTGGACAGAAGTCTCTGCTGACTGGCTGGTTCAGAATCAGCACTCTTCCATTCACAGCTGGCTGCAGCATCCTGAACCCCCCCTCCCCACTAATGTAGACTAGGAACAATGGATCAAACCAAGCAGAACATGGATCGAAGCTGTAAACGAAGGAGAGATTGAAGAGGAAATACAGAAGAATTCATCCGGTGCCCTGGACCTCAGCCTCAGGCTTCATTAGTAACACGTACAGAGTGTATGAAGGCATCTCTGTTAGGATCTGCCAGGCAGAAACAACACTTCCTCTTCAGTTAGTTGGAGAGACGTAAGTATTTGGACTGCATCAGTATGTCTCAGACTGCAGGATGACTCATATGAATATTTGTATGCAGTTCATGTTTTTTAGTCATTTCTTTCCCAGCACACTACAGCAGGAGTTACTTGACCTGACCACAGCATCCAGCAGGTAAATGATTAGTTCAGCTGTAAAAACCTTTCATTTCAAACATGCAGTAAACCACCCAACATGACATCCGTCTTCTTTTAGGCTTTTTCTTATAAAGTCATAACACAACATTTTTTCTTTTTTTCAATTGCAAAAACGAACAAACAATACAGACAGACAGAGACATTTAACACGAGAAGTTACATAACACAAAACAGAGAAGAAGTAAAATAAAGCAAAAAAACAAAAAGAAACTAAACAACTAAGGAGTAAGCTGTTGGTGTGTATGATGTGTGTGTGTGTGTGTGTGTGTGTGTGTGTGTGTGTGTGTGTGCACAACCTGAAAAACATCCCTTTTTTCACATATAAATAAACATAAAGATATACATACATATTCATACCCGCATACATACATACATACATTCACACATGTGCACAATAGAGAGAAATAAATACAACCCAAGCATCATGACCATCAGTGACAGCTGCAGCAGCTGTAAAAAAAAACAAAAAAACAACCACAATATAACAACAATAACAACAATAGGAACAATAACTACAACAATGACAACAACAACAACAACAATAGGAACAACAATAACAACAATAACAACAACAATCACCATTATCACTATCAAAAGTTACGAATGTAACTACGGTTCTATGAATCCCGGATGACCGCCAGAGGCGGTGCTTAAAGCACTGGAATGACGTATGCCAACTTGGTCACGAGGAATCCCAGAGACCAATCCCACTGAAAAGCCTCTGCAGGATCCAGTACCAACCGCAGTGGATGCGGAGGCACAATGGCCAACCTGTAGGACCTGGAAAAGGTGCCAGGCATCGTCCCGATAACAACAGCCCACAGCTCGCCCAGGGGCACCCCCTTCAGGGCGACCCATGGCGTGGACACCGCCCAGGTGGAGTGGCAATGCACACCCTCAGACAGAGGCCGCCCTGCGGCCTGATAGGAACGGAAAATGGTGTCCACAACCCAGTGGGACAGGCACTGCCTGGAAAGAGCAGAGCCCCGACTAGGGCCTCCGTAGTGGACAACAGGCTGGTCAGATGTCCGCACATCTGCCGCAGCACCCATGGAGCTTCTCAGAGCTTCGACTGGACACAAGAGCTCTGGCCGGCGCACCGCCCGCCCCATCCGGGTGCCACCGGAGGCATGCCGGGCGAATAGACAGAGCGCACAGCCACACGCTACGTCGTGGTAACAGCCAGCATAAACGTCGTCTTACGTAACACATACTGCAGCTCTGCTGCTGCCAGAGGTTCAAAGGGAGGCTGACACAAGCTCTCCAGCACCAGATGTAGATCCGAGGTGGGTGCCCGCAGGCTCCGGGGGGGGGGGTGCCTCAGAGCCCCCCTGAGGAAAGCCCACACCTGAGTGTGGTCCCCAATCACCCCGCCTGCAACCATGCATGTCGGGCTGGCACCGCCGCCACAGACACCCCCAGGGTGAACGGGGACCGGGCTACGTTCAAAGACTACAAAAGTCCAGGACCGCAGGTGACCGGGCAGGGCACCGGGTCCTCCCCATGGCTGTTGCCCCACCATGCAACCAACCTCCACCACTATCATACAGCTGCCGGTAGAGGGCACCCTCGCACCCGAGGCGGCTCGCCCAACAGGCTCCGAACAGCTGCTCAGCAGCGAGTCGGGCCCCTCAGTCGCCAGGCGCAAGACAGAGATGGTGAGGACGGGGGTGCCCCACCCGGCCACCGCGCTGAGACAGCAGAACCCTCCTGCTGAGAAGGCGCCATGGTCTGCTACGGAACAACCGGTGGAGCAGAGAAAACCAAGCTCACACCGGCCAGTAGGGGGCCGTGTGTGTGTGTGTGTGTGTGTGTGTGTGCCCCTCTGAAGCACACTGATGGGAGTCGACCAAGGAGAGGGGCCGACGGGAACATCCACTGAAGGACTTGTGGCCAAGAGTGCGCGAGCGCTTAGTGGCCCAGAGGCCAGCGGCTCTCGGGGGTTAAGAGGAAAGTGGCCACCTCCTAAGCACCCCCCAGTGCACATATCCCCCATGGAGGCACCACCCCCCTGGTGGAGGATTCCAACAAGAGAGGGAGTCCGTCAGTGCGTTGAGGCCCCTGCAGGTACACGACCTGCAGGCCGGCCAGACAGGATGCCAACCATCCACAACGCCACTGGGAGGCCTGCCATCACCAGACGGGCCCGCCCACGGAGCCCGGCTGATGCTATGCCCAGTAGGGGGATGGACCCCCTGGCGGGTACTGCGGCCACCGCCCTAAGCAGGCCTCGTAACACTACAAGCAGGGTCCATACAAGCCTAGGAAAAGGTGACGCACGGCCATCACCAGCTAGAGGCTCCGGGCCAACACCAGGAGTGCGGCTTGGTAGGACAAGACGGGGCCAGGGCGATAAGCTGCGGGAAGGGGGCGCACGCCACCCGCACAGCCAATGCAACATCACCACGTCAGCAAAGCAGCGGAGCCACATCCAGGAGAGGGAGCGGCCGCATGGCGGCCCCCACTCCCCTCCGTCTCACAAGACGGCACCTGCTGGGAATGAGGCAGGGGCGGAAACAGCCGAACCGACCCCCACAGTGTCGGTCAGAGGGTCAGGAGACAAGGTCAGTGCAATATGCTGAAGAAGGGGGGATACACCGCCTACCCAGCCGGTGCACAACAGCAAGGCCAACAAGGGGTAGCTGCACTACGCTCAGGGGAGGGAACGGTGGCACGGCAGTGCCCTGTCCCTCCTGCCCCCTCGCCAGAGGCGCCCTACTCCAAAGCAGGCACCAATAAGCCGGAAGAACACGACAGCACTTCCACTGGCAGCGCCCAAACCAACACTCATCGTGTGGCGACCGCCACCGCGGGGTCCTACCGCAGGGGAAGCAGCACATGCGGCCCATAACCGAAAGTCAGCCAACACTAACCCTACCGCAATCAGCAAAGATCATGCCGAAAAGCCAAGCGAGGCGTGCACGAACAGAGCTCCGTCCAGAAGGGCGACCAGCTGCTTAGCAGCCCCCTCCTCCATCAGCCCCCACAGTAGCGCCACCCACCAGAGCGGGGGCGCAGTGCAAATCACCGGGCTAGCAGCTCAGAGAGCCAACCCAGGCGGAGTGCTTAGCAGCCGCCTGCACCATCTGCCTGCCCCGCGGTGCCACCCGCCGGGAACGGTGGGTGCACGCAACAAGTCGATACAACGACAGTGCGACAAGCTAGGGGAGGGGCGGACGCCGCCCGCACAGCGTATGCCGTGGGATCAAGCCCATGAAAGCCAGCTGAGGCCGTACGTGGGAGAGGGGACAGCAGCGCAGCGGCACCCTCGTTGCTGTGCTGTCGGAGCGGTACCAGGCCAGAAGAAACAGCAGCATACAAGAAGCACAGGGAGGAGGAGTGTGTCACCTGCACAATCAACCTCAATCACCGGCCAGCAAGCCGGCAGAATCACATCCCGGAGAGGGACGGCTGCCCCCGGCAGCCCACCTCCATCAGGTGCCACTAGGTCCACCGCCAGGGGCAAGGGGGGGGGGGGGGGGGGGGGGGGGGTGTGTGTGCAAGCAGCACCCAGAAGGCACTAGGACAACAACGATGCAGTAAGCTGAGGGAAGGCAGCTCATGCCACCTGCACAGCAAATGCGAACCACCGACCAGGGTCCCAGCTAAGGCCACGTCGAGGAGAGGGAACGGCTGCCCAGCAGCTCCCTCCTTCAACAGCCTCCAAAGTGGAGAAGCGGGGGCGTGCATTGCACACCCACCACCAGTAGTGAAGGGGGGAAAATGCGGGGAAGGGGGCGTATGCCGCCCGTGAAGCAACGCAGAACACCAGGCCATCCAGGAAGGGAAGCTCAACAGCTCCTTCCACTGTCTGCCACCGTGCCACCCGACAGCCAGGGCGGGTGCGTGCAATAGGCCAGCACAATAGTAGCGTGATCAGCTGAGGGACGCTATAGCCGGCCCCACATCTGGCATATGCTCCAGGCCAGCCGCAGTCGCACCAGGCACAGCAGCCAGAGTACAGCCGCCAACCCTCAGAAGGGGGGAGGGCGGGGGGGGGCACCCCAAGCAGCAGAAGAGACCAGCGCCAGCCAGCCAGCCCGCTGCGCCCAGGGCATGTAGCCACTGGCCATGCACAGGTTGTGCAACAGCGCCTCCCTGAGGTGAACAGGACCAAGACAACTAGGACAGTGGTCGCGGCCATCATCCGCCTGAAGGGGGGGGGCTCCCCAGGCAACACTGCGGTGAGAGCCGTCCATCGCCAAACACGCGGCTCTCCCACATCCTGTCCATGGAGGTTGAGGGAAGGGGGCGCACGCCGCCTGCACAACCAAACCAGACACCATCCACGACCAGCAGAGAGAGCGGCCACCAGACGGCTGCTCTCTCTCCTCCTGCCTGACCGCAGTGCCGCGCGCATGCAGCCGGTCAGAATAATGGCAGCGCAGAAGCTGAGGGAAGGGGGCATACGCCGCCTGCACAGCAACTGCAGCCGAGCCCGTGGGAGGACCGGGCGCCCGGAGTAGGAGATGCTAGCGCGATAAGCCGAGGGAAGGGGGCATACGCTGCCTGCACGGCAAACGTAGAGTGTTAAGCCAGCAGCTGGGCAGCACCACAATGGAATAAAAAACAGTCGGCCAGGGACACCTGCTCCTCACTGCTATGCAGTGGTGCCATCAGTCAGAGTATCAGGTGCCCGGGACGGTGGTGCGGTAAGCCGAGGGAAGAGGCGTATACGCAGTCTGCACGGCAAACCAAGTGGGTGCAGGGGGAAAACGATCGTCCCTCTGCTCCCGCAGGAGCGGCTCCACACACCGAGCAACAGGTGTGGGGAAAAGGACTGGGCGGCATGCCGGAATGCCGGCCGCACAGCAATGTCTGCTACTTAGCACAAACAACAGAAGGCTATGCCGCTGCTCGCGCAGAACACGGAGCGGTCCACTGCACAAAGAGTGCAGACAGTGCAATAGCGTAACACCGCACCAGCGGAGACACTGCAACTGTCGGAGACACTGCAATCCAGTGGAAACACCGTAACCTGGTGGAAACACTGTAACCTGGCGTTGCGGAAACACAGCAAGCTGGTGGAAACACCGTAACCTGGGGTGCGTAAGCGCCGCAACAGTGGAAACACCGTAACCTGGTGTTGTGTAAGCGCCGCAACAGCAGAAACAACGCAACCAGCATAACGCCGCTACAGCGGAAACACCGCAACCAGCTTAAGCGCCGCAACAGCAGAAACACCGCAACCAGCTTAAGCGCCGCAACAGCAGAAACACCGCAACCAGCATAACGCCGCCACAGCGGAAACATCGCAACCAGCGTGAGCGCCGCTACAGCGGAAACACCGCAACCAGCGTCCTCGCACTTAGTTTCGCAGGAATGGCGACACCACCATACACCAAGACATGTATGCGTGTAGAAACACAGCAGGCTAGTGTGGGGGGGGGCGGGGCGTGTGCATGGCCCCACCCCAGTAGCATGTATGCCCACGGTCCGGGGGCGGGAGCATGCAGGCCTCAAATAACAGAGATACACCCCTGGCCTGCACACTACAATGAAGACGCCAGAGAATGCTACGAGCGGAGAAGGAGCGCGGCGGCTCCCTCCGCCTGCTAGCGGCGGCTCCCTCCGCCTGCTAGCGGCGGCGTCCCGCGCCAGAGCAGGGGTGCACGTGATACTCAGAGCATGTAGTAGCTGGGGTATGCAGGGGCTGTGCCTTCTGCCAGCAACACACATCACTGACTGGCCGCTCAGCCGAGACACGCGCAAGCGGCCGCATGCTAACACCGAGGCCACCGCAGTGGCAGCGGGAACGGCGGGCCCTGCCCACCTGCTAGCAGCGACGTCACCTGCCTGAGCAGCTGATATGTAACAATGACAAAGAATGCAGCGGCCGGTGGAAGAGGAGGCTGATCACCCGACACACAACACACCTCACTGACTAGCCGCCTAGCCGAGCTAGCGCCATGCTCCGCGGCGGCGGGGGCACCCCGCACGCTGCAGCGCCGTGCTCATCAGCACAATCAGAAGCCGAGCCAGCGGTCTCGGCAAGCCCCGCACGGCGGGGGCTCAAAGCGGCTCAACAACAGTCAGAAGCACAGCATCACACCAGCCAAATCGCTTCCTGAAGTTACCACCAACCATGCCACACGGCCGCGGTCGTCATGAGGAATAGTACATTCAGCAACCTTACTGTCTGCTGGAGGTATGAATGAATCTCTCACCACAGGCAACGCGCAGCGCCGCAGAATCAGATGAACGGGACCGCAACACGTCACAGCCTTTGGAGGGCATAAAGCAGTTCCGACCTCAAAGGTCACAAGGCTCCCAGCGACGGTGCATCACGATGCCGTACAGGCTCGTCCCGTTAGGTGTACACGAACTGAACACAAGAAGAGAAATAGGAGACGATTATGGGTGGAGCCCTGAACTTAAACAGTTCCTGGGTCACCCAGGGGTCACGAGTGACTTTGTTGGTATACATACTCTACTACGCATGCGCGAAGGGAACATTCCAGTGCTTTAAGTACCACCTCTGGTGGTCAGTAGGGATGAAATAGAACACCATCACCGCTACCACAACACCGACACCACTGCACCCCCAATACTAATAATGACAACAACAACAGCAACAACAACAATAACAATAACAAAAGCAACAATAAGTATGTTATGTGAGAGTGGTTTGCTGTGGGTCATGACTGCAGAAAGTTAATGAATGTTTGCCAGATGGGGTTGTGGGGGGTATCAGAGGAGTTTGTATTTTCTAGAGCGATGTAGTCAATGAGGAGGTTTTTCCAGTCTGTAATATGTATGGAGTTCCGTGATTTCCAATTCATGAGGATAGTTTTCTTGGTGACAGCTAGCGCCATGAGAAGTAAACAGTTTTGTGTATGATCAAGTTTTGATGTAGATAGGTCTCCTAATAAACAGAAGGTGGGGGAAAGTGGGATGTGGCAGCCCATGATTTGTGACAGGATGTCTGTAATGTTTTTCCAGAAGTGGTGAACAGGTGTGCAGTGCCAGGTTGCATGAATGTAGGTATCTGTGCAGTTTTCTGTGTAGTGTGAACAGTTATCGGATGATGAGAAGCCCATTTTTTGCGTTTTTTGTCCAGTCAGATGTGCTCTATGAATGATTTGTATTGGATGAGTTGTAAGTTGGCATTTGTTGTCATGAAGAAAATGTTCTTGCAGATTTGGGGCCAGAAGTCGGCATCGGGAGCATTTGTGAGATCTGTCATTTTTCTGAAGGTATAGATGATACTGTATCGGTCTGTGAAATTAACTTGGATATTTTAGATAAGAGTTTTTTTGAAGAGGAGATATTAATGAGGGTCGAAGCTGAAGAGGAGAGGTCTAGGTTTATGTTTCTGTTTTTCATTGCTGATTGGATGGATGATGAAACCTGTAGGTATTGTAAAAACTGTTGGCTCCTGATGTCGAACTTCTGGACCAGGAGCGGGAATGGGACCAGGGTGTTATTGTTGAAGATGTGTTTGAGGTGAGTGATCCCTTTATCTGCCCAGGTGCTTAAGTGTAATGGTTGTTTATTGCTGGTGAAGTCCGGGTTGTGCCAGATGGGGGTGAAGAGTGAGGGTGCCAGAGTGGAGTCAGTGATGCTGTGGAATTTCCACCAGGCTGTCAGAGCCGATGATATTGAGGGGTGTGTTTTGATGGACTGAGTGAGAAATGGTAAATCTGCTAAATGTATTTCATCACTAACTGTCTGTTCTATGTCTAACCAAGTGTTGTCTGACCGAGTGGGGTGGGTCCATTTGTAGTCAAGTCAAGTCAAGTCAGCTTTATTTATAGAGCACATTTACAAACGGCTTAGCCGCATCAAAGTGCTTCACATAGTGCAAAAAAGACATTAAAAGTGCATAAAATTCATAAAAAGAATCAGAAAAGCAAACTAAGACCTAATTGAAGGCCAGCGAAAAGAGGTGCGTCTTCAAGTGAGATTTGAAAATCCCTACGGACTCGGCTGCTCGGATGTGGGGGGAAGGGAGTTCCAGAGTCGAGGGGCCGCTATAGAAAAAGCTCTGTCCCCCCTAGTTTTCAACCTCGACAAGAAGGCGGTGGTCAGCCGACCGTAGCGCTCTGGTCGGGGTGAAAGGGATGAGAAGATCAGCCAGGTACGGTGGGGCAAGGTGGTGCAGAGATTTAAAAACTGTTAAGAGAATTTTAAAATCAATGCGGTAGCGGATGGGGAGCCAGTGGAGGGAAGCAAGAACCGGAGTAATGTGATCGTGTTTACTAGTGCAGGTGAGGAGTCGAGCAGCCGCGTTCTGGACTAACTGCAGGCGGTGAAGTTGGGCTTCTCCTATGCCGGTGTATAGACTATTGCAGTAGTCCAGGTGGGATGTGACAAAGGCGTGGAGGGCCTGCTCTAACCCTGCCTGGGGAAGGTACGCTTTAATCTTTGCCAGGGTCCTCAGGTTAAAAAAGCTTCTTTTCACAACTGCACTAATCTGGTGCTCAAACTTAAAAGAACTGTCTAAGAACACACCCAGATTCTTAACCAAAGACTTAGGCTGAATCCCATTTCACCCCTTAGCCCTTCCCCTTGGCCCTACCCCTCGTTTTGCGCGTTCACGTGGAGGGGTAGGAGTGTCCCAATTGTCATTATGACGGAGGGGTAGGGCCAAGAAAGAGGGCCAGTCACCCCTCCAAAAGGAGATTCTCGAGAGGCACACTCCAAACGGAGGGGTATCGGCCGATGGCGAGGGGCGCTTGTTCTTTCAGCCTAGATCATGCCTTGCGGGCGGGGTTAATTCACTTCCGCATTGACTGGAGTGATCGTTTCCACACCCGCGCATTCCAGGCGCATTCCAAACACAACAGATAGACGATTATTTTCAATAAACTGGTTTCTTCAACACGGCCCGCCTGGAATGCGCGGGTGGGAAACGAGCGCCCCCGCCAATGCGGAAGTGAACTAACCCCACGGTCCAGGTGAACAAAACAAGCGCCCCTCGCCACCGGCGCCACTGGATGACAGATTTCTCAGAAAGCCTTCCAAGATCGGCAAGATGGCGGCGTCCGCAACGAAAGACGTTCATAAATGTCAGTATTTTGTCAATTAATAAAGTTTTAAAATGTAAGAAAAACATTCTTCTTCGGCAGATAATTGTCGCATCTGCCTACGTCATCGGCAGCGGCGACTACTGATGACGTACGCGATTGTCGGAGGGGTGTCCCAATTCGGAGGGGTTGACTTTCTCCCCTACCCCTTAGCACTCCATTTCATAGGCGGAGGGCTAAGGGGAAGGGCCAAGGGGAAGGGCTAAGGGGTGAAATGGGATTCAGCCTTTGAGTAACTGGCGAGAGAACCCAGGGTGTTGGTGTTGAGTGCTGAAGGGGTTTTGCCAAACACAACGACCTCTGTCTTCTCCTCGTTGAGGAAGAGAAAATTCGCTGACAGCCACACCTTAATGTCCGACAGGCAGTTTTGCAGTGGGGTCATCGGCCTTAAAGGGGAGATACAGCTGGATATCGTCTGCATAGCAGTGGAAGGAGATATACTGAAGTTGATTTGCTAGTGAATAGTGGTGGAAATTTGGAGCATTGAGTCCGCCTAATGTTTTTGTTTTCTGAAGTGTGGTCAGTTTTATTCTTGGGGGTTTATTTTTCCAGTAGAATTTATTGATGGATGAATCAAGAGAGTTAAACCAGATGAGAGGTGGGTGAGTGGGGATCATTGACAGGAGATAGTTAATTTTGGGGAGGATTGTCATCTTTATTGTTGCTATTCTGCCTAATAGTGATAGTGGTATGTTCATCCATCGTTGGAGATCATGGTTTATTGTTTTCAGTAATGGAGTGAAATTTAAAGTAATCAACTCTGACAGCCTGGGTGAAATGTGGATTCCTAAGTAAGTGATGTGACTTGTGCAGAAGGGGATGGGTGTGGTGAGGGCTGCCACATCCAGACTGCTGGTGTTTAATGGTAGTATGGATGATTTGTTCCAATTTATGGAGTAGTCGGAGAGAGAGGAAAAAGAGTTGATAATTTTTATTACTTCTGACAGTGACGATTGTGGGTTCTGAATGAAGAGTAAAATATCGTCTGCATAGAGGCTGATTTTATGGTGCATGTTGGGAGTTTGGATTCCAGTAATGAGGGGGTTCTGACGGCTGGCTGCTGCTAGGGGTTCAATGAAAATGGTAAACAGAGAGGGGGAGAGT
Organism: Salarias fasciatus; assembly: GCF_902148845.1. Classification (NCBI taxonomy): domain Eukaryota; kingdom Metazoa; phylum Chordata; class Actinopteri; order Blenniiformes; family Blenniidae; genus Salarias; species Salarias fasciatus. Next base: position 30,608,017 of record NC_043762.1, read on the forward strand.
GGACATCCTTGCCTGGTCCCCCTGTGAAGAGTGAATTTTTGTGAAGTTTGTCCGTTAGTAATAACTGTGGCTGTAGGTGAAGTGTAGAGTGTTCTGACCCAGTTCATAAATGATTCCCCAAAGCCAAATCTGTTGAGGGTATGAATGAGAAATGACCAGTTTACTCTATCGAAGGCTTTTTCTGCATCTAAAGTGGTGACGATGGTTGGATGATTGTGTGTGGCCGAGTGGTGCATGATATTGAACAGTCTGCGTGTGTTATTGGCTGAATGTCTTCCTTTAATGAATCCTGTTTGGTCTGGATGAATTATGGATGGGATTATTTTTTCTAATCTGTGGGAGAGTGCTTTAGTGATGATCTTTATGTCAACATTGAGGAGTGAAATGGGACGGTAACTTGAAGGCAGGGTGGGATCCTGATTTGGTTTGAGGAGGAGTGAGATGGAGGCTGTGTTCATGTTTGGAGGAAATCTAGAGTTCTGCTGTATTTCAGATAACATGTTCTGGAAAAGTGGGGCCAAGATGGACCAGAAGTGTTTGTAGAAGTCAGCAGGGAAGCCATCAGGTCCAGCAGCTTTATTGTTGGGCATTTTATTGAGAGCCGAGAGTGTTTCTTCATTCGTTAGGGGGGAGTCTAGTGTATTTTTTTGTTCAGGGGAAAGGTGGGGTAAGTTAACGCTGGTGAGAAATGATGTTAAGTCCTCATCCTTTGAGTTGCTGTCTGAGGAGTAAAGGTTTGCATAAAATTCTTTGAATACTTGATTGATTTCATCTGGTGAGGTAGTTGGCCTCCCTGCTGAGTTCTTGATGGTGGAGATAGTGGATTTTTCCTTATTTCTTTCGATTTGATTTGCGAGGTATTTTCCGGATTTGTTATTGTAGTGGAAGTTTTCTTGCCGGAGTCTGTTGATTAAAAAGCTGATTTTCTTATTCAATATTTGGTTAATTTCTAATTTATACTGTCTTAATTTCCTCTCATTTTCTTCTGTTGGGTTAGTTGGATTGATGATTTCAAGTTGTTTGATTTTTTTCTTCTAACTCAGATTCTTGTTGTCTTTCTTTCTTTTTTTTAAAGGCAGAGTATGATATGATGATTCCTCGTAGGACAGCTTTACCTGTTTCCCGTAATAGTGTGGGTGATGGCTTTGAGGAATCATTTATTTCCAGGAAGGATGCCCACTCTTTTTCGATGAGGTTGTTAAATTCATCTCTTTCAGGAGTGATATGTTGAAGCGCCATCTGGGGGTTGGTTTGTGTGGTGTTGGGTGATTCCATTTGAATGATACTGGGGCACGGTCACTGATGATAATGGAGTGGATACAGTGTTCAGAAATGTTTGGAATCATTGAATTACTGGTGAGGAAGAAGTCAATACGTGAGTATGAATGATGTACTGGTGAGAAAAATGAGAATTCTTTTGCTGTTGGATGTTGAAGGCGCCAGCTGTCACCAAGACCAAAATCTCTCATGAACTGGATTATTGTTTCTGGAGATTGCCAGGTGCGTTTATTTCCGGATGTGTTGGATCTGTCTATTGATGGGTCTAAAACTGTGTTGAAGTCGCCACCGATTATTATTTGAGAGTCAGAAAAGCTGCACAAGGATGAAAAGAAGTTATTAAAAAAAGATGGGTCGTCAGCGTTTGGGCCGTATAGATTACCTATTGTGAGGGAGCTATTGTTGATTGATATGTTAATGATTACGAATCTTCCTTCTGGGTCAGTGATGGTGGAGTTATGGATGAATGATATTGATTTGCTAATTAAAATACAAACTCCTCTTTGTTTTTTATTGTAGTGAGATGAAAATGAATGGGTGAATTGGGACGATAGTAGTTTAGTGTTGTCTAATTCTGAGAGGTGTGTTTCTTGTGACAAACAGATATCTGCCTGGAGTGAGGTGAGGTGATTGAATATTTTATTTATCTTTAACGTGTGCCAATACCACGCACATTCCAGGTTACAAATTTTACAGGTGACATGTAGGCGGGTTGATTTCAAAGAGAAAAGGGGACATTATGTTGAGTGATTGTTCGTGTGAGTGTGACTGTGGAGATATGTGGGTGGGTGGGTGGGTGTGTGTGAGTGCGTGTGTGAGGATCTCTGTTATAACAAAACAAAGCAGGAAAAGAACACACATAGAAATAACAAGCAAGACAAAAACACAGCAATAAAAAACGGTGGCAACATCGCTTATCGAAGCACGTGGTCTGCGGAGCGAGATGTAGGTGCATATGGTAAATGTATCATTGTAAATCAAAGTATTTTTGTGTGTGTTCAAATCTGTTGATATGTTCAGTTTGACATCAACCTTCACGAAGCCAGTCGGTGCACTCCCCACACGAAGGTACAGGAAGACCCACCCTGAAGGAAGGACTTCAATACAGGACAGTGAAGACGAGAAAACACGCACTTCGACCAGGAACAAACCTCCGGAGTCCGGAAGCAGACTCCCTGTCCCCGATCAGACAGGTCAGAGGACAGTCAGGACAGCACAAGACTCACGGCGGTCCTCAGACCGTCCAGACCCTGCTGGGTCAGGGAATGACCCAAACCCGCCTACAGCACTGAAGAGACGTGTGTTTGAAAACAGCGTGTCCCCCGGTGGACTGGAGACGGTGGCCACTGGTCCTCTTCTGCCCCGACATGTTCTCCTGTTGGTTGTAAGTTTGAGTCCTGAGGGGTTTGAAGCTGTTCTGCTTCCTCAGAGCTGTAATATTGCAGCGCAGTTAGGAGAGCTTAATGCGACGATCCAGTTCCTCAGGAAGTCCCTGAAGGCAGCATGGAAACAAACATTCCTCTCACTCTCGGTGTCACACAGGTACAGTTTTTTTTTACGATTGCTTATATTTTAAAAACAGGACCTGGAATTTCAAAACATTACACACAATCAGCATAACCACACACACAATATGCAGAAGACCTCATTCATGAGAATCACATCACGTTACCATATGAAACACACATTTCATCGGGCTTAATTCTGCTTGAAGCAGCTACACACTGTGCTGTTTGAAACACTTGTAATTCTCCCTCTCAGTGAGCAGATTTGCTCGTTTGTGTGTCAGTGAACACACAAACGAGCAAATACACATGGCAAATTCACCAAACACAACGAAGGATCAACGCTGCAGAATATCTAAAAATAGTATTTATTTCTCTTCATGAAACCAAAATCAGTCAACATCGACAAACACAACAAAAAATCTCAGAACCGTGAAGCACAGAAAATAGACCAACGAAAATACCTCATGGGCAGTACAGGTTGAAAGTACTGTAAAGTAAAAGTAGAGAACAAAGCGAGATCTGAATAAAATAAATAAAACACACACCTCCTCACCCCCTGGACCTGGCCTGAGAATTTAATCAACACCGCAGACAACGTCTCCAATGACGGCTCCACCCTCGAACAGCTGCAGCGTCCATTTGGTCTGCAGTCTATTCCATGGCCTGAATGAAGGGCCTCCCCTGGTTCTCCTCTGATGTGTTTTTAAAATTGTCTCTGAAAGGACGACAGCTCTGCGGTCCTCCGGCAGGCCAGGGATGCTCGTCACTGGAGGTCCTTCTGTTTCAGGTTTGGAGGCTTTTGATATGTGTGTCTGCATTGATGAGTGTTTCAGGTGATAATCGGTGGTGGGTGTGTTGCTGGGAAAGGGCTGTTTGTCAGCTGCTTTCACACGCTCAACCTGAAACCGGAAGTCACTTTCCTCTGATTTTAACTTCCTGCTTGTCACGGTGCGAGGCGGAAGGACCCACGCGCAGGCAGCCAGGCAGAGTTCAAAAGGTCTTTTATTCTCAGGAACGGGAACGCAGGATTCAGGACGGCTGAGCTGAGCGGACATGCAGGCAGGGACACAAAGCACACAGACAGACCCACAAGGAACCAACTAGACACCAGGAGAGCAGGGCTTATAAAGAGGGAAGGACAGGTGCAACTCATTAGGGCGGTAAGGGGGGAGGCAGGAGAACATGAGGGCAGACAAGCACAAGACAGGACCCGAGCGCCCCCATCAGGCAGCAGGGGCACAGGGCGTAACACTACTGTAGTTATACTCTGGAGTAAAACACTCCTCAAAGAAGCATTCGTTACAAGATGCAGCATATACTCGTACTTTTGTTTTCTTTGTATTTATGCTATTTAGCCTTTATTTTGTGAAGAAAGTCAGGACCATGACTCAAGCATGTTACCCTGGGAGAGAGGTTTTACATTTTTCTGGATGAAACAGTTCTCCTGTCTTCCTGTGTTTCAGCCACCACACATATTTCTATTTAGAACATTGCACCTTGTGCAAACAAGCAATAGGCGAGTTCAGCAGTGAGCAGTTTCAACAGATGCAGAGACTTAAAAATCCTGGCCAGCGACAGCGCTTCAGATCCCCCTGCCTGAGAGCAGCATGGGGAAGGCGGCGGCGAGGCGGCGGCCAGCGGACGCCTCTGGAGACGCTGCAGCCTGTGTGACTCATCCTCCGAGGCTCCTCTGTCCCGGCTCTTTCCATTAATAACCGTCTGAGCCTTTCTGAACTGTACCTTCAAACAGCTTCACACCCTCCACTCAGCTGAGAAAACAAACCCGTCCTGAGCAGAGCGGCCCAGAGGAGCGAGAATGATGCCACCCACACTTCACATTATGCAGCTGTCAACATCATTTAGCTCAGGATGACTTTGCTAAACAAACTGCAGTTTTTATTTCCTACTTTACAGCCAAGTGATGAGATGAGTTGGATGTGCTGCAGTCTTGCTGGAATTTGTGTGTTGAACAGACTTGGAGAATAATGGACTCCATCATGGAACATCATGGTGCAGTAGAATTAAAATAATAATAATAATTAGAAACTGTTAGTGTACAAGAAAAAATATATACTCAACTATTTTTTTTTTTCAATAACAATGGATTACTGAGCAGGAATTCATTTTGAACGTATGTAACCCAGGGATATTTCATTGCTCAAATTATATTTTCATTGTTAATGAGGTTTTGGCATATATTGTTTTCATCCCAGGTTCAGTGAATGCACCGCAGTGCTACAAGTAGTTGTGTCCCATGCAACTTGAATGCACCTTGTGCAGCTTCCGTCTTACTTTCGTTTCTGGGGGAGTTGGAGGAGACGTGACTCGGATAAATCTGTGTTCTATTTCATTTCAGTGAACCTGTAACCATGTGACTTACATCCCCTCGGGTCAGGAGCATTATGCCAAATTAACAACACCTGTGGGTGCGCGCTACACCGTATATAAATGATGCGCGTGCACACACTCACCCTCTTTCGAACGACTGGTCGTTGAGCTTGTGCTGGTGTTTCTCCGTGCCCCTACCGTGACCCATCGCTGTTCTGGCTGCTGTTTCCCTCGCACCCATCAAGTGTTCTACGGGTCGTGTGTTACTGTTTGGTGAGTGGTTGCTATCCGCTGTCGGCTGCTTTCGCTGACTCAATGTGTTACGCGGCACTTAGCCTTGTTGTGCTAATGTTACTCTGCTTTTAGCAGGTGTAGTGTCGTGTCTCGAGGGCCTCCTCGTGGCTTGGAGAGGTATTGCGGCTCTTATTAAGGTCGGCTCTCCATGTTTATTTGATTATTCTGGCTTCTATTCAGCCCTGGCTACTGCTGTATTCAGTGTGTGTTTTCTTTGTGCTGTCCCTGACAGTCTCCTGCTGCATCATGGCTTCTGAGGAGGACCACATGGATTGTGCTTCTGAGGACTCCTTCCCACCTGCTCAGGACCCTCCTCCTCGCAAGGTGGCGCGGAGGTCTGGGACTAAGCGGAAGTAGGACCAGGTCTATGACCCCACGGTGGACTCTCTCCAGGCTCAGTTGGATGCTATGCGTAAGACCATGGACATCATGGCTGCTGCACAACAGCGCTTGCTGGATGCCCAGGCCCCCTTTCAGACTGGCCCTCATCCTGTTGCAATCTCTCTGGCTGCTTCCGGCAGGATGGGTAAGACCAACAGCTCTGGCTGTGGCTCCTCGGCCCTGATGGACGATTATGGCGACGAAGAGCAGGGTGTTTTACTGGACGACTTTCCTGGTGACGGGCATTCATCAGTGACTGGGGATTTCTCTGTGAAAGCCCTACTGACTCGTGCTGCTGGTGCGGCGGGTCTCCTTGCTCCGCCCTCTCCACCCAGGGCTTCGGCGTTGGCTAGAGGCCTTGGTCGTCAGGGTCATCATGCCGTTTTGCCTGTTTATTTGGATTTTGTGTCCCGTCTCCGGGAGTCATGGGCACGGCCACAGGATGCTTTGACCCCACGCTCTGCACTTGTTGTGCTCCATGGTGCCGCTGAGCATGGCTTAGATGGGGCCCTACATGTGGGTTCGTCGTTTGCACTCCTCGCTGGGGCGTCTCCTGGTGGCAGAGCTGTTCGTCACCCTAATAAGAAGTGCAGAGCTACTGATGGCTTGGTGGCTAAGGCTTACCAATCCACTGCTGTGGCTGCGAGGCTGGCAAATACTAATGCTCTTTTGCTTGTGTATTTGGAGGGCCTCATCCGGGATCTGGATTCCAAGAGCCCGGCTGAACTGTTCCCTGAGCTGGCCACTGTCGTGGATACGGTTATTCAGGGAGTGGGTGCACAGGCCAGGGCCCTTGGTACCTCCATGGCCCAGATGACCCTCGCTCGGCACCACATCTGGCTGAGTCAGACCAGTCTGTCAGACGCTGAGCGTGCAGCTGTTATGGGGTCGAGTGTTTCGCCTGGTCAAGTGTTTGGCCCTGCTGCTGAGGCTGCATTGGATGAAGCCCAGAAAGTGAGACAGCGGACCCAGTCTATGCGTCACCAGAAGCTATCCAGACCTGACTCTCGGCTTGCCCCGGAGAGACGTGTGGGCTTTCAGAGATCCTTCTCGCAAGGTCGAGGCTCATCTCAGGATTCTCGGGGTGGCCAACCTGTTTTTCGACCGCCTGACCGACAGCGGGTACGTGGCCGCTCCAGGGACCGTGCTGGTCGGGATACGTCTGTACCCGGTCAGCGTTCCTGACCCCGTTCGCGGCCACTTCAGCGTTGGTTTGTGAGCCGGGACCTGTCCATGCCGAGAGACCAATTCAGTCCCCTCTGGTTTTCAATGACCGACCCACCTGGGACGTTGGGGACGGATGCACTGAGCAGTCTCTGGCCGCAGGTGCATCTTTATGCGTTCGCTCCCTCCCCTCTTCTCGCTGTTCTGCTCGGCAGAGTGAGGTTGTTGAAGGCCAGGGTCCTCTTGGAGGCCCCAAATTGGTTTCAGCGGATGTGGATGCCCCGGATGTTGGAGGGGGACCTGTGGCAGATTCCAACCAGACCGGATCTGCTGTCTCAGAGGCAGGGCAGGATTTGGCATCCGAGACCCGAGGTGCTCAGTCTTCATGTGTGGCCCTTGACAGGCAATACTGGAGCAATCTTGGACTGAGTGGGCCTGTAATTGACACCTTGGAGTTGACACCTCGCGGGCTCCCTCCAACAGACGCCTGAATGCTTGCTGGTGGACGGTGTTTCGTGAGTGGTGCCGCGGTTCTGCCGTGGACCCTGTGACCTGTGACATGACAGTGGTGCTGTCCTTTCTTCAGCACCTCTTGGACAAAGGTCGGTCTGAATCTACGCTGAAAGGTTATCTCGCTGCCATTTCTGCTGCTCATGTGCGTCATGAGGGGTGGTCGCCCGGGGCTCACCCTCTCATGACTAGGTTTCTGAAGGGAGTTAGGCGGCAGTATCCCCCAAAGAGTCGCTTGCTTCCATCATGGGATCTGCAAGTGGTACTCCATGCTCTTTGTCTTCTCCCGTTTGAGCCTCTGTCTGTTTTGGACCTGCGGCTCCTCTCAATGAAGACAGCTTTTCTGCTTGCCATCTCGTCTGCCAAACGAGTGGGTGAGCTTGCGGCTCTCTCTGTTGGAGCGGGTTGCCTTCGTTTTGGTAGTGAGGACAGGGTGGTTCATCTTCTGCGAACCCTGCTTTTCTGCCGAAGGTGTTGCCTAGAGGCTTTGTGGCCAGGCCATTGGTGATTGAGGCCTTCTTTCCCCCACCTCATTCTTCAGAGGAGGCGACGAGGCTTCACTGTTTGTGTCCTGTGAGGGCCCTGAGGGCCTATGTGACCCGAACTAGTGCGTTTCGACAATCTTTTTTTGTGCTATGGTGTGGCTGCTCAGGGCAGGCCTGTTTCGAAACAGCGCCTGGCGCATTGGATTGTCAACCTTATTGCACTAGCGTATGAACATTCAGGACATGTCCCCCCACGTGGGGTTGTTGCTGACTCCACGCGGGGCATGGCGACCTCCTGGGCACTGTTCAGAGGTGCTCTATGGGATGGGCATCTTCCTCAACATTTGCCAGATTCTACAGGTTGGCTGTGCCTGCTTCCACCATCCCCTCCTCTGTGTTGGGGGCTGCGATGGATGGATGACAGTTTGTGTTACGCTGCTTGTCATTGATTGGTGCCCACTTGATGTTACCGTTAAGCAATAAAGACTGTTTGACTGTCGTCAACTGTGCTTTTGTGATCTCTTTTTGTCTCTGGTGTCCCTGTGGGGTTTATGCACACCTTTCTCGTGACTTCTTTGGCATACTGTTGTCACATGGTTACAGGTTCACTGAAATGAAATAGAACGATGGTTTACGTATGTAAACTCGGTTCTATGAATGAAAGTGAACCTGTAACCTTCGTAGTCACTCGTTCGGCGTTGCCTGGTTACACCCAGTCGTTCGAAAGAGGGTGAGTGTGTGCACGCGCGTCATTTATATTCGGTGTAGCGCGCACCCACAGGTGTTGTTAATTTGGCATAATGCTCCTGACCCGAGGGGATGTAAGTCACATGGTTACAGGTTCACTTTCATTCATAGAACCGAGTTTACATACGTAAACCATCATTCTTTGTTGGAGATATTTCATTTTTTTGGTGACAAGGAAGTGTCTGTGTTGAGTCCGGGTGATACCTTAAGCAGAGAGTTCAAGAATATTCCGGTGAGTGCCCGAAAATGTGTGTAAATTCCATCGTGTACCACAATGAGGAAACAAAATGTGAAACTGTGTGTATGCAAAACTATAGGAAAAAAAAAAACAGTCGGGATATGCTTTTTTTTTTTTTTGGCACAGAAATGAGGAAATGTGTTTTGACTTTGGTGAGATGTTAATTTCTGTAGAAAATGTAGAAAGTAAGTTGTGCATCTACACGTTTTGTTCCCTGCAGACGCAATGCATGTGGATTGAACCAACTCACTGTGGAGTGACACTTGGGCCTGATATGACTGTTTTTTCGTGTTTTTCATATATGAAATGTTGTATTGGCCTGTAATTGTGAAACTTGGGAACAAGAAAACAGGAGATTTATTGAAGATGTTCTTTATTATTTTGTGACAAAGGATCAATTGTAAAATTTACTTACTCATTGATTGATGGCTCTGCATGTTTTGTGCAGGCTGGTTTTTTATATGGGATGGATCAAATCGGATTGAGGAACGGGTCTGTGCTGTCCATGGGCCGGACTGCATTTGCGAAGACCACAGGGGAACCCGAATTCAAAGTGCACCTACTTCCTAGGAGGGCGGTAGGAGAGAAACCCAATTCACCATTTTCCTTCGGAGTGAATTTCCCGTTCCCCCCATTAATCTGAGCTCTCAGACCCCCCCCCCCCCCCCTTTTTTTTTTTAAAGGTGCATTAAAGAGCAACTCCGGTTTTTTGACACCTGGACCTTATTTATAGGTGTGTGCATGCTCATATACTCACTCAGACAAACATCATGCAGCTCGGAGTCCTTCAGAAGTTATTTAGATCCAAACGATGTAGCCGCACTAGCGGGGGTGCCACAGCAATGGAGCGTTAGCGCGGGACATAATCTCTGCAAAGTCTCTCATTTCGGCTGTATTTTTCCTCCATCGGCGCTGGGTTGCCTTTCGGTCGGAAGGGGGGCCTCCGGCGGTGTCCCGCGGCCAGGTTCGGAGCGCGCATCCGCCGGGCGACGGAGATCTGGATTCTCCCGGCGAGGAGAGAGCTCCGGCCGTCGCGCGTCCCGCGGCCGGCGTGGAGCGCGCATCTGCCGGGGAGCAGAGATACGCTTCCTCCCGGCGAGGAGAGAGCACCGGCCTCGGCGCGGTGGAGCGCGCATCTGCCGGGGAGCGGAGATACGCATCCTCCCGGCGAGGAGAGACATCCAGCGGCCCAGCGGCCGCGTGTGAGCCGTGCGTCTTCGCCGGTGTCCGGAGCCTCCGTGGAGCAGCTGAGGGCCGTTTTCCAACTCGGCCCCTGGAAGTCAGACGCCGGGGCGCCGTGACAGCCGAGGCCGACTCAAAGTGCCTCTCTGCTGGGGAGAGGAGCTCCGCAACGTTCCCATCCGAGCTAATTGTGACTAAGTTAGCGAAAACTGTCAGCTCTTCAGCTGACCCACCTGAAGACGGTAGACGAGCTGACTTTATGATAACACTGGCGATGGATGAAGAAATACAGCCGAAATGAGCGACTTTGCAGAGATTATGTCCCGCGCTAACGCTCCATTGCTGTGGCACCCCCGCTAGTGCGGCTACATCGTTTGGATCTAAATAACTTCTGAAGGACTCCGAGCTGCACGATGTTTGTCTGAGTGAGTATATGAGCATGACACACCTAGAAATAAGGTCCAGGTGTCAAAAAACCGGAGTTGCCCTTTAAGGAGTTTTTCAACCTTAAAAATACTTATTTTCCACCATAAATATGTGACACATTTTTAATGATGTGTCCAATGTGCCCTGACATATTCATTACCAGAACCTCTAACAGCGCTAAACTGTCACTTGAAAGTCACAGTGCCGGTCCGGCTCCAGCATTTTTTTGGGGAGAATTTGAAAGGAATGACGTAATGCACGCTCCGGCTGGTTAGGTCCGCCATTACTCCGCCAGATGCTCAGTGAGCAACAACTGAGCAGGATCTTCCAGAAAGTCAGAACAGACTGGCTTCTAGCACTGCCACAGCTCCACACAGACTCCACCAGGCAGAAGAAACTTAAATCTTACTCGAGCGCTACTAAAAGAGCGAGGAAGGAGTTCCCCTCTTCCGTGCACGCGAGCCACAGGCACGAGTGTTTCACTAAGCTGCATTACGCCCAAGGCCTGCAGGGGGCGCTGTTTCGCATAAAACGTGCAAACTCCTTAATGCACCTTTAAGTCAGGCCTGACTATAACAAATAGAGACTAACCATAACCAGAGAGACTGATAATAACAAAAAGAGACTGAGAAACTACAGGAAAAGCATCTGAACTAAAATGAACATTGTATAATCTGTTTTTTGTTTTTTTTTTTTGGTATATTTTTACGATTGTTTCATTGTTTTCTTTTGGAAGAGTTAAAAATCTGTTTTAATACATGTTCTGTGTTTTCTTCTTACAAAAAGCAAGGTGTCGGTGTATTCATTGAGGTTGGAGGTTTCTTTCCTTTCCCTCTCAGCAGGGTTGTCAGCGCCAATCTCCTTACGAACCCCAAATTTGTGTGGATTTAGATGGATTGGTGCGTCTGCGACACCACATTGATTTGATTTTTGATTCTTTGGACCACACAAAGAAGCAGGGGTGACACTTACATTGATCTGGCACAGAAAATCTACAGTTTGATGCTTCACAACATAAAAACCCCACAACAGGGTGGAGGTGGAACCACTGCTTCCCCTGCTCTCCTCTGGCTTCCTGGCTCTGGACCTGAGGTGGAGGGATGAGGCCTGTCCTGGGACCACACAGCTCCGGATCTTTGGCGCTCTCACCTGTCTGGGAAACGGGTGAGTTTTGAAATGACATACTGGAGCGAGCAGAGGTGTTGTTTTGGACTTTTTAGACCCGCTTTCCAGACCGTGTGCTTCTTTTCTTCAGGTGTGTCTGATTGATTTAGCTACCTATGTATGAGGGCGTGTTCCAGGTGGACAGGAGCTTTCGTTGGCGTGTGTGCAGGCAGCATGTGCAGATGGACTGAAGGCATTCTGGGTATTTTGATGTCCGGACAAATCATTCAGCTAACAGCTGATTCCCCGTGCAGGTTTGCTGGATGGGTTAATTTGCTCCACAGCTCCGAGTCTGTGTCACTTACATTCAGAAATGAAGCCTGGACACTGAATGATGTGGAGAAGGTTTCTGGACCGTGGTCTGTGTGCTAACCATGTGGATCAAGACCCCAGGCTGGGTTTTGGTGGGAAAAATAGATGTCTTTAGCATCTTCCTGTTTTGACTGCCACATGTGAAGAAAACAGACCTGCTGAGGATCTCAGCGGTGTCAGAACAGTCCCACAGGGAGGACCAAGCGTCCACGGTTGATCTTTGGATGTCGGCTCTTCTGTGATTGAGAAGCAGAGTTCACCAGGCGTGGGATGGTTCTCCACTAACAGGGAAGGTGAGCTGGTCTAGACCGTGGTGAGACTGGTTGGTTCACCCTGCTGGTGAGGTGCTGTTGCAGTAGTGATCCTGCAGCTGTGCTGCTTCTCGTCCCTGAACAGGTCCAGTGGGATTACACCTGGTAATGGCAGAGGGAGCAGACTCTGCCTCTGTCTCCAGATGACCTCCTGGTCTGCTCTCCTCACGTCAGGTCCTGAAGGCTGTCCTCTGTGACTGTCCGTCCTCACTCTGAGGCTGGACAGGGTCAGTGAGGAGCAAGGATGGGACTGACACAAACGGCAGTATTACTTTTAGTAACGAGTAATCTGACTAATTACTGTTCCCAGCGTTGCAATGCTGCTACTGTTACTGACTATAAAATGCTGCACGTTTCCTTGACTATAATTCACCACTTCCAGCCTCCAGCGGAGCCGCCGGAGCGTGACGTTCGTTTACAGAAAGAAGGAACCGCATTGGTGCAAAGGGCCGAGCCACGCCTCACGTCCTCATCTCAGCCTGCTCTGCCCCCGATGTGGCGTTCAGTCTGGAAACAGGCCTCCACTGAGCTCCAGGGCTTTTTCTCACGACTCAGCGCAGGACGGCAACAGGTTCCCCTTGGCGCAGAGCCAAAACACTGCACTGGCTGAAAGCTGGCCAGCTGGAGCCACGCCTGCTCCCAGAGCAGAGGACGGTCTCAGAAAACCCACCAGAGGTAGACCTGATGGGAGATAACACACAAACGCCTCACAGCCACAGAGCCCCGATCAGTAGAGATAGATACAGCCATAGAGCCTGATCATAGAGCAGATAGAGATACAGCTATAGAGCCCAGGGGCCTTACCTATGAAACTCTGTGGGAAAATCTGACAGTAATGTAGCGTGGGAACGCAACGCAAACTTCTGTCTGCAAAAAAAATTTCTAAGCCAAAAAAAAGTCCGCCGCACAGGTGTTTGCAATTTCCAAGTCATGGTTTCATATCCTGCGGAGAACGTGATGGTGGCCGACCCCACCCACAATCCCCCCAACTCCCCCCCCGGCACCATATATGGGTATGCAGATGAACTCATGAATGAAATCTGGGTACATTAGATGGTGCAGCGCAGCGCGGAGCCTGCAGATAACCGCGGATCGGGCGGATGATGAGTCGAAAAATTAAGATTTTAATGACATTCGGGCGGGTTGCGGTTGAAGCACTCAAATAAAAAAAAAAAAGCAACATTTTAAATCTTATTCCAAACATAAAGAAACGAAGTAAAACGATAGAAAAACACTTTTTGATCAGCCAAACGAGCAAGAGTGTGCATGATCATGGCATTTACTATTTAATGGCACATTCAGCAGAGAACAACGCAGCTTTTCCTTTTCCAGGCCGATCAGCATCTCGCTGCAGGCAGAACACAAGTGTCGCCGGCAGGTGAGACGCCGCTGCAGGTGGATCTGCTGCTGTGGAGGTTTGAGGTGATGCTGCGGCGCCTTATTGGTGAGGTGGAGAGCCGGTCTGCTGTCCTTCCTGGAGGACACAGCAGTGGAGGGACAGACGGAGACACTGAGTGGAGCAGGACCAGAGCCATCGGGACTCTACTGCTGGAGGGAAGGAAAGTGTCTGACTTGAAGGAGAGTTGTCAGAATTCTTAGAGTCTCAACATTGCAGAAACATGTGTTTTCATATGTTATCAGAATGTCATCACGGATCAGATATGGGTCAAAACGGCCACATCGGATATCAGATATGTTTTTTTGGGAAATGATTCACAGTAAGCCTAAACCATATACTAATATCTCAGCTTCACTTTCCGTGACAAGCTGAGGTCAGTAAAACCAGCATAGCTCCTAAATGTGTCCTGTTCTTCACTTTAAATAAATGAGGTCTACATTGTGAATTTCTAACCTACTCCGCTCTCTCTCTTTCTGATATGCTTGAATCAGATGCTTCAACAAACTGTATAGTATTGTCTTGACAAAATAAAATGAGGTTCACAGTTCTTCAGCTGCTTCCAGTGGTAGCCTGGAAAACAAGCTGATCAACAAAAACAGCAGTTCTGTTTCAGATGAAATGTCAATTCCAATGCAAAAAAAAAGTAAATTTCACTGTGCACTTTGGGTGTTTTGCAGTTACTAATAAGCTCAACAAAAAGTATCGTGTCATATTTTTTTTTTCCACTGGCTCCTACAACCTGCATGCAGAACTCAGCTCAACATCGGCTGTCCTCTCTGTCCCCCCAGCCCCCACCGCCCCATATTCTGTATGCAGTGTGCATCCAATGTGTTCAATCCAGCTGGGTACGGTCCACCGGCTGTGTCTTATCAGGCTGTGTCCAGTTGGGTACTGTACACCGGCTGTGTCTTATCAGGTTGTGTCGAGTTGGGTACTGTACACTGGCTGTGTCTTATCGGGCTGTGTCCATTTGGGTCCTGTACACCAGCTGTGCCTTATCGGGCTGTGTCCATTTGGGTCCTGTACACCAGCTGTGTCTTATCGGGCTGTGTCCAATTGGGTATGGTCCACCGGCTGTGTCTTATCTGGCTGTGTCGAGTTGGGTCCTGTACACCTGCTGTGTCTTATCAGGCTGTGTCCAGTTGGGTATGGTCCACCGGCTGTGTCTTATCGGGCTGTGTCCATTTGGGTCCTGTACACCAGCTGTGTCTTATCGGGCTGTGTCCATTTGGGTCCTGTACACCAGCTGTGTCTTATCGGGCTGTGTCCAGTTGGGTATGGTCCACCGGCTGTGTCTTATCAGGCTGTGTCGAGTTGGGTCCTGTACACCGGCTGTGTCTTATCGGGCTGTGTCCATTTGGGTCCTGTCCACCGGCTGTGTTTTATCGGGCTGTGTCCAGTTGGGTACGGTCCACCAGCTGTGTCTTATCAGGCTGTGTCGAGTTGGGTCCTGTACACCGGCTGTGTCTTATCGGGCTGTGTCCATTTGGGTCCTGTCCACCGGCTGTGTTTTATCGGGCTGTGTCCAGTTGGGTACGGTCCACCAGCTGTGTCTTATCAGGCTGTGTCGAGGTGGGTACTGTACACCGGCTGTGTCTTATCGGGCTGTGTCCAGTTGGGTATGGTCCACCGGCTGTGTCTTATCGGGCTGTGTCCATTTGGGTCCTGTCCACCGGCTGTGTCTTATCGGGCTGTGTCCATTTGGGTCCTGTCCACCGGCTGTGTTTTATCGGGCTGTGTCCAGTTGGGTACGGTCCACCAGCTGTGTCTTATCAGGCTGTGTCGAGTTGGGTACTGTACACCAGCTGTGTCTTATCGGGCTGTGTCCAGTTGGGTATGGTCCACCGGCTGTGTCTTATCGGGCTGTGTCCATTTGGGTCCTGTCCACCGGCTGTGTCTTATCAGGCTGTGTCAAGTTGGGTACTGTACACTGGCTGTGTCTTATCGGGCTGTGTCCAGTTGGGTATGGTCTACCGGCTGTGTCTTATCAGGCTGTGTCCAGTTGGGTACTGTACACCAGCTGTGTCTTATCGGGCTGTGTCCATTTGGGTCCTGTCCACCGGCTGTGTTTTATCGGGCTGTGTCCAGGTGAGCAAACTTCGTTGTGGCCAAAGATTTATCGATCCATGTTGTACAGTTTAGCTACTTGTGGCTCATAAGTCTGTTGACGTGGCAGTGTGCTCCAGCCCTAACGTGTAACTTGCAGCACTATCATAACCATCCGAGGCAGGAGCAGAGTTCAGTGAGCCAAACTGGCACATGAGAAACAGAAGGGACAGACAAGGACGACACAGAGTACGACGAGGATATGACAACAGAGAGAAGGGGGGTTTAAATACCCTGGGAAAGGGAGTGGGATGATTGCAACATATGAACCCAACTGGACACAGAGGAAGGAGGGACAAACTCACAGAGAAGCAGACGAGCCTGGAGAGTCTGAGTGAAACAGGAAGTGACGATGAGAGATGGAGACTTTACTAGGAGACAGGAAGAGACCTGAAAGTCAAATGCTGTCAACGTCGTGCTGTTGAATGTTTAATAAAGCTACTGCAGGATTACATAACTTTAGTTTTTTGACAGCTGTGCTATTTCTTTCTTCAGGGGAACAGAATATTTATTGCTCGGTGAATGTGGTATTTTCAGATGTCTGCATGTAGCGCAGGGGTCTCCAGCCCTGTTCCTGGAGGACCCCTATCCACCATGATTCAGCTCTCTCCCTGCTTCAACACACCTGCTGGCATCAACAGGCTCTTTACTGGGCTCTGCTCATCATTACAATCATTAGATTCAGGTGTGTTGAAGCAGGGAGAGAACTAGAACATGCTGGATAGGGGCTCTGCAGGAACGGGGCTGGAGACCCTGATCTAGAACAAAGTGATGAATGCATTATTTTCAACTAAAGAGAAGGAAACACAAAGTATGAGATTGACTCACATCAGTATCCCACATGGAAAATTGGTATCCAGCCACCCCAATACACCCCTTTTACACACACACACACACACACACACATACACATATATAGAGCAAGTAATCAGTATGTACCTCACTCTTTTGACCTTTTGCTGTTTCATTTCTGCAGCAGCAGCTTCTATTTGTATTGATATAATCTCACTGCTGTCTTGCAGGAACATTGTGATGTCCCATGTGACGCACACATTGATCTCTGAAATACATCTTACACACACACACACACACACACACACACACACACACACACGCACACACTACGGTGTGGAACAGCTGAAGCACTCATCATGTTTGGATGTTTGGATGTGCTCTTAACTTCATCCTGCAGTGTGTTTTATTGATGAGAAGAGAGGAGATATGCTGTGGTATCTGAACCAGCATGTCCCCGCCTGGGGACATGCTGGTTCATCTCTCATAGATGAAGGTCACCCCAGTCCATACAGGGCCGGTGGAACAGGCTACCTGTTGAGGTCAGATGGCAGTCTTCCATTGACAGATTGAAGGCAGAGCCATTAGTTTGCGGTTGTATGTGAGCGCTGCATTGTTTGTTTTGCTGATGACTTTTATTGTTCTGGTGTGTCTCTGTCCTCAAGTACAGCACTTTGGTTGAAAGTGCTTTAAAAATGAATGTATTTTTACTATTTCACTTTTTACCATGAAATGGACAGAATAAAATGCATTGTTTGTTGCTTTTGATACTGATACACACCAGAACCTGGTGAAATGCACACAGAGTCAGGATCTGTTGTTTTCTGCTGCAGTAACCCTCGGATCAGCTGTGGACCCTGCAATCCCTTCAGAGCAGCAGCTCAATGTAAATTCTGGCTTTTTGGAATTTTTCCCAATGTAGACACTCAAACAGAGCAAAAAACACACCTCACATTCATTAGGCTTGACTGGAAGGACAAGTGCAAACAAAAACCCTCTACACATTTAGATTAAGTTGTTTTTATTGCTAACACACAAAACCTTCCTGTATTTTCTCAAAACTCTAAACACAACACACGTTTCTGAAGGTACATGCACAAAACCACATATTTTCCATTCCAAACTCAAACTTTAACAGGAAAACAGCTGTTCAAAGCCTGCAAACATTTAAACAGTATTTGCATCGTTACACACTCCAACTGAACAACTGACACACTGCTCAATGTGTGACAGTGTTCTTTTACATTTTTTTACAACTGCCAAAAGCACATTTTTAAAAAACCGACTGTATCTCTTCTCAAAATATATTACTTAAGAGTATTGGCCATTCATAGATTTGTGTATTTCATATCAACAGTACGTAAATGTACAGGAAATACAGTGAGTACACACTGTTCTCTAGCACCAGTCAGTGCACACACTACAGAGGATCCCGGAACACAACAACAGTCACAACACAACGGCGTGATGGCTTTCTTTATTCATTTTTTTATGGAACTATACCACACACACACACACACACACACACACACACACACACACACACACATACACACACCTCCTAATGTAGGTTGTTTTTTTTTGGTTTTTTTTACCTGTCCTGTCAAGCCTTCCAAGAGAAGCTCGGAAAACTCCTGTTGATGATATGATTTCTGACTTTATTTTATTTGAATCCTGGTACCTGATATTACTGGGGCTGACAGGAGGACAGAGAGAGAAGGAAACAAACTAACAGAGTGCAGAGAAGGAAGAGAGTAAAGATTCCACCATGACCCAGAATGACCCAGTTTCACCAGGTTTCAGCGGGTTTCACCTAGTGCTGTCTCGTGCCGGCTCTTTGAAGTGAACGACGAGAGCCGGTTCACAGCTGTCTGAGAGTCGTTCCTTTGTGCAAATTGTCCATGCGTCCTTCACGTGTCTCCTGAGTGTCTCCTGAGTCCAGCTGTCTCCGCTGCCTTCATGTGAACGACTGAGTTTCAGTTTTCCGCAGCAGCTCCAGTCACCTGAACGCAGCAGCTAGCTAGCGGAGGAGAAGTGTCCAGCAACCGGAGCGGAGCCGGGGTTTTGGAAGAACTGGTTTCCCTATTATTTGGCGACTGGTTTTCTTTCACTTCCTTTGTTACTGGTAGATGTTAAAAACCAGACAGAAAGCCGTGTCCGACCTTTAATGAGTCTGATTTCAACATCTGTTGCCAGTAGCAGCAGCAGCAGCAGGAAATGCTAAAGGAAGTCAGTCACCAGTTAACAAGGAAACCAGTTCATTTGCAACACTGTATTGACCGCTTTATCAGAGGTTTTAGCAATGGAACACAATGCAAAAAATCCAAATCTGAGCAAGTTTTTTAAACTTGTGAGTGAAAATGTCTAATTTTACTTGATTTAAGATAAATTCACTTAAAGGGACTTAAGGCAACTTTACAAAATTTCCCTCAGTGCTGCGGCGATAGGCGCTGTGGGGAACTGCAGCTACCAGTCAAGGCGGCATGGGAGCGCACACAAACACTTTGCAGACTGTCCGTCTTCACAGCACTGCACCAGATGGCCAATGACATGCGCCATGTCAGCATCCGTTTTCACTCCCAAATGCAGCTGAAGTTCCCTCCATGAGTCAAACGCATATCCAATATTTATTCGGGTGCCTGCCCAGCTTCGGTCATATTTTTTTTTGACTCAGGAGATAACGCTGATAAAGTCCTTTTTTTCTTCACGGTGGCATTTTTGTGTGGGCTTTGAGTGGATGCAGGTCAATCAATCAATCAATCAATCAATTTATTTCTGTACAGCCCAGTATCACAACAACAGCTGCCTCAGAGGCTTCAAGATGTTACATTGGTCGGTAAAAGTAAAAACAGTGAATAAGCATAATGTTAATATGTCAATATTTACAGTAACGAGACAGAACGAAGCAACCACCGCCTTCGACCCTCACATCCGGCAAGAAAAAACTCCAGAAACCCAGTGGGAAAAGAAGAAATCTTGGGGAGAACCACAGTATGGAGGGATCCCTCTCCCTGGGACGGACAGCTTTGGCAACAGCTAGCATGAGACAATAAGAAGTAAAGCCTAGGACTATGTTGAGGACAGTCCGTTGGACGGTCCAGCACAAGAACCACGGATCCCAGCAGTAGAACTGAAGCCAGTCCACGGGCAGGACCGACAGGGGTGTCCTCCCGGTCCGGACGGAGCTTGTTCGTAGGCCCTCGTAATAGTGGAGTCAGCAACTGAAACTGGAGAAGACTCCCCCTCGAAGGGGGGACAGCAGGTGAAAAGCAATGAACGGACTAAAGGGAACAACATTCAGACATTAGAGGACAGGGCTCAGTGCACCGTACTTCCCACAGCATTCTAGCTCCTGGGGCAGCTTTGTGGATACTTAACTGTTTAAACTAGTATTTAGTTAGTATAGTTTAGTTTAGTTTAATTTAGTTTGGTTTAGTTTAATTTTGTTTAGTGTAATTTGGTTTAGTTTAGTTTGGTTTGGTTTAGTTTAGTTTAGTTTAGTTTAGTTTAGTTTAGTTTAGTTTAGTTTAGTTTAGTTTGGTTTAGATCGTTTGATGGCTGCTGATGAATCCATTTGTATCCCTGCAGTGTTTGAGTCCGTGTCCACGGCGGCCATGTTCTTCCTGTTCCAGAGCTGTCGGCAACGCGCATACAGCGTCAATGTACGTCACATCCCCACGATCGTGCGGGAAATTCGGATGCCAAACTGCAGCCAATTCTGTGGCCCACAGCCTGTATAAGGCAACAGACAGATACGTGGATTGGCCTGTTATTTTAGGTTTTTAATGCTTTAAGGACCATTAGCATTGAATAAACTGGAAATGCATGTGTAGTTTTTCACAAATCTTGCCTTAAGTCCCTTTAAATATTATATTTCATCAAGATAGAAATGCTTGATTTAAGAGAAGTTCTCTGAAATCAAGAACATTTTAACTTGTTGTATTGGCAGATTTTTTTTTTTTTTTTTTAACTAATTTCAAAGTCAAAGTATCTTAATTTAAGAAAAAAATATATTCATGATTCAATAACTCCTCATATTGTTTGTGCTGTTCTTCCCTGGAGCTGTTGGACCTCATGGATTCACCAGTGGAGGATTAAGAAATGGTGAACTTAGTTTAGTCTACTCAGTTCATTGGAATACTGAATCCCTCGTTACCTGACCCAGACAGCCAGGAACCTCTGTTCCGGGAGGAAACAGGAGGCACGGAACAAACTTTCACACTTTTTATTTTCCCTTGCATTGGCAGGATGCCAGGGACCCTCTGGTCCATATTGTCTTCACAGAAGAGACACAAAAACTTAAAAGGCGCCAGAATGACTTCCTCCTCATCTTCATCAACATCCAGGGCTTCTGGAACAGACGGATTGTGTCGTGATAAGTAAAACAAAGTTACACTAAACTATGTGGTGACTGAGGTTTCTTGGTCTTCTAGCAGGAAAACAGAACATTCAACTGAGACGACTTCAATGCTGTGGCATTAAAGATCCCAGGATGGAATCATCTCTGTGCAAACGGTGCAAACAACAGTGAAAGACTTCAGACGTCAAGATGACCTTTGTGCTTTAGAGGCTCATAAAGTGAACCTGGTTAGCGCTAGCCACCATTAGCCTAACTACGATACCAACACTTTTCTTGTGCTGGCTCTCGGAGGAGGCGGACGCTTTTTCTATCGTCCCTGTTGGCTCCTCCCTCCCTCTGGTCTCTGCTGCTCTCTGTCTCGTCTGTTTTACTGGAGGAATCACTTGACTTGGTTTTTCGAACAAACCAAATATCAACCATGGAGCTGATCAGCTGGTCTCTCTACGCAATTGATACCAGTTTTTCAACAAAGAGCAGAGGAGCAGGATCCTGCCTGTCCGGACGGGGCTCGGCATGCTGGGTATGTGATGGACGCCCGGGGGAAGTGGAGGGGTGTCACGTGCCTGGCACCCCTGTCCGTCGAGGTCATTGTGGATGATTACATTTTTGGATTTATGACGATCGGCCTGCTGCTGATTGGCCGGTGCTGCGACCTGATCCTCTGGAGGACTAAGAAGACCGCTGCCACAAAAGACGTCCAGGGAGGACGGTCTTTTCAAATCAACGGGCAAAAGCTGAGACTGACCGTTGGTGCAAACTCTTTCGAAAGGTGGACAATTTGGGTTATGGACGCAAGTTGGATGTCCCCAGCACCGAGAGGGTTAAACCAGCTCTTCTGACTGAAATGTGGAGAAACAGAGCAGAGGAAGGTCAAACGGCTCCTTCCACCAAAACAAGAGACCTTCTGATTATGTCTGGAACCCTGGAGGACTAAACATCTCCCTGAAAATTCAAGGACACATTGATTGCTCTCTCTATCTTCCCTCTCTCTCTCCCAGCTGCAACCCAACTTCACCTCTGGACTGCTTCGTTCAAGGCCGTCCAGCAGCGACCATCTGAGCTGGAGCGCAGAGGGGAGGCGGGCCAAACCACACACACTGCCTGGACTGATGAGCCACACACACTCCCTCCCCCACTCTCCACGTCTCCACCACACCTCTCTGCTGCCCCCTAGTGGTGAAGACGTGTTGCTGATGTTATAGCTGCGACCGCTGATCCGTTAGTCTGATAGCAGCTTGTCTCACGTGTCTCGCTGTATATGTGCACAGGTTGGCTTTTTTTTGGTCTCTCACTTCTAATCACGACTCCCTTTTGGAACCGAGATCTGAACTGATGTATCTTTTTTTTACCACCACCCCTCCCCCCTCCCCCAATTTCTGTCTGAGTTTCTTTAACCCTGCTCTTTTTCAAGACGGAGCGCCATAATTGGCTGCCTGGGAGTCTTTAAAACCCAAGTAATTTCGTTATAACTTTGGTAACTTGTTGCGATGACAATAAAGGCTATTCTGATACAAACTACTGTAAAGTCCAAAACTGGATTCTGTCACAGGGCAGTGTAGAACAGCAGCGCAATGTTCTGGAGAATAAAGGCTGTTTTCCTGTCTTTCTTTGACCAAAAGGTGTCTTTTCCTCACCTTGTCGTCTCCACGGGGGAAATGGTTAATACGAGTTTCCGCTGTTTTCATTTTTATTTCTTCAAGCTTCGTATCAACTTTGGGTCCTGACCGTGGAGGAGAGCTGTCTGCAAGGAAGGGTCCTGAGGGCGGAGGTCCAGGTCCAGAGTGGACCTCTCAATTAGTTTATACATATAGTTCCTTTAAGTCAAGGATCAAAAAACAGAGCACAGCTCAACACGACATGAGGCTCTGAGGCCTGGTGGCTGCTGGGACATGAACACAGCTGTGTGAGAGCACATCTGGTTTAAAGAACCACAGCCCGGTTGTGGAGGTGAGGATCTTCAGTTGTCTCCACCCGAGGCTTCCCCTCCAGTCGCCTCCACCCCACAGAGCCTTTCTGGATCCTAAAACCAAGGTGTACAACAAGGACCTGACGACCGGAGAGCTTTTAGTGTGAGTTTATTCCAGCCACATGTTTCCCTGACAGGATTCTGGTCCTTGATGTTCCTTGAGAAAAAGAAGCAGAATAAAACACAGCAAGGAGGAAACTAGGGTTGGGTGGTATGAATAAAATCTTATATCACGGTATCAGAAATTTTCATATCACGGTATTATTTTTCCCCTGTAAATTCAAATAATTGCTTAAAAATAACCAAACTGTCACATTTGCTCATTTTCCTCTTATTTTTTAAACTCCGGTTTATATAACTTCAATTATTTGAAAAAAAAATCACAACATGAAAGAAAAAAAGACCTGAGTTTTTAGCGTCACTCCCGGAGCCGCTAGTCTCTGCGTCCGCCATTATGGCTCCACCTCTCCTGGAGACGCTGGTGTTGTTTGCGAGCGCACCCTGTGCTGACCTGAACCAATGAAACGCTGCGAACAAACCCCCACGACGTCGGGAAACACTGTGAGAATACACAAACGCACCCAAACAATTGCGCTCCAGCTGTCCTGTTAGCGAGAGCAGACGACTGTACCCCGACTCAGAGAGCTGCAGACGTCTGCTCTCTCTCCGGTATAAACGGTACGGCAACATTTCAACCGGTACACACTTTTACACCGTCACACGGTGTTATACCGCCATACCGCCCAGCCCTATGTGGTATACATTTGTATTGTCCTCCAGAGACGTCAGTACACTGAGTTTGGGCTCCTGCATTCCCCTCTTCCTTTGGTCATTCATTTCTTCATAAGCTGGCAGGAGTAATTTTGCGTTTCTGTCTGGGGTGTGTTGTTGTCGTGCACACTGACAGACGTACTGAAATGCCGAGGCTGAGTATAATTAGCAGCCTTGCCAGCAGAAAGACATGCATGTAATTGTTTGTTTTGTTCTTTAACGCGTGGATTGAACAGTAGCGTCTGCACCTCTTTGTACAAGGGGGGACCCAAAAGCAACCGGACTTGGGCTATAACTTTTTTTTTTTTTTAATTTTTGCAATTATTTGAAACTGTCACCTTCAAAATCTGACTACAACGCTGCACCCGAGATTTTCACTGTTCAGAAGAGTCGCGATAACTGTGCGTAACTGTGCCTTTCAGATAGAACTTCTATTCCCCCCCCCCGCTCCCCGCGGTATGCCTGTCTTACCTCTCCTCTGCTGCTCCAGTTTCATCTTTGACAACAAAAAGCCGTCGCCCGGGGCCAGATCAGGTGAATATGGCGGTGGGGAGGCTGGCTGGTCACGGTGTTAGTCAAAAAATATGCTTTACACACAACATTTGGTGCTATTTCTGTGCGTAACGGGGCGTCCTGTGGTCTGCTGTCTGCTATGATGAGGCCATTTCCGGGAGCCTTCGTCTCACTGCTTCTAATAACCGCCTGAGGATGATCTGTCTGGATCTCTACAATACTCCCATCAGTTCTGCAATGTCATCAAAAGTCCTGCGTGGATCTATCATGATGTCTTCTTCAGTTTTTGTGA
This sequence comes from Salarias fasciatus, assembly GCF_902148845.1. Taxonomy (NCBI): domain Eukaryota; kingdom Metazoa; phylum Chordata; class Actinopteri; order Blenniiformes; family Blenniidae; genus Salarias; species Salarias fasciatus. Next base: position 30,632,544 of record NC_043762.1, read on the forward strand.
GGTTTTCCTCTGTTCTGGAAGTGGATTGTTGTCCTCTGCGTGCCTGGTCTTCCTGATGTAATCTGATTACTCTTAAAGGGCCCAAACCACTCAGACACCCTAAGAATCCTTCTTAAAGAATGTCTGCAACATGGTGAGTGTTTCTGCCGCTGTTTTCCCAATAAAAAACAAAATGTTTTGACAGAGCGCATATCCGTGGATATCCGCCATCTTGAAAAACCGAAGAGCGGGGTGTAACCATAGATATCTTATAGAACACTAGATGCCTCACGGCAGATTCCACGACGTCTGCAGAGGTCGGCCATCTTTGTACGGGAAAGTTGTCAGAGTTTCTGTGGAACGCAATGTAAGGTTGGTGATCTGTGCAGACGTTTATACTCTTATGTCACTGAATTTTTTTAATGGAACATCTTAAAGCACTATAAGGCAACTGCTGTTGTGACTCTGAGTTATATAAAAATTGATTGATGAAGAGATTCACTCAGTTGCCTTTTATTCGTTTACCTAATTATATTGTGACTGTAATTCCATTATTTGACTTGAAACTTTCTGAGCTCCTTTTATACATTTTTACAATGCCTAATTAAATATTTTTTTTAAACAATGTGTTTTCTGGTTCACTATTCATGTTTAAATAATCAATGGGGGGACATTATACATTCACAATAGATTTAATAATGTGGAAGGTTACTGTTTAATGTTATATATTAATGAAAAATAATATAATACATTCAATATAATGAGGTTCATGAGATTTAAGTATTTCTGAAGTTTCAGGTGGGTAAATTGTTTATCTTCAGCCTCCACTGCAGCGCTGCCACGTCTTAAAATATTTTCACCAAAACTAAAAATATGGACATGTATGGCTTGTCTAAATTATTCGTAAGTGCTATAAATATATCTCAGTGTAAGGATTTGAACATGGAGCCTAATATGAAGAATATTATGAATATTTACGATATGATATATATTTATGATATATATTTAAGGCATGCCATGCTCATCAAACATATGTCATGTCATTAACAGAGATTTGATGTTTATTACAAACCAAACCGTTTGAAAATCGGCAAAAATTTGAGAAAGTTACAGCTTGTTAAGGAGTTCATGTCTCATCAACACAATGTCATGAGCGAGCCAGATTCCCGTACAAAGATGGCCGAAATCTGCAGACGTCCGACTTCATTGGCCAGCAGCGGAGACGAGGCATCTAGTGTTCTATAAGATATCTATGGGTGTAACTCTGTCAACATAAACAGTGACTGTCAGCTGACCGCTTCACGGGGAAGACCAAACCTGGCACAGTTATGCATGAGGCTATCCTGTAGCGACATCTAGCGGCCAAAGGCGGAACTTCATTGTATTTTTTTATTAATAGAATCAGTCCGGACACTTTTGGGTCCCCCTTCGTATTTAAAGGCTGGTAAAGGCTGGTGTTTGCTCGCTTGCTCTGCTGTCTGCAGCTGTTTCTCTAACTTCGCCTATTGTCTTAACTTTGGGACACTTCTGTGTGAATCCTCCAGCCTAAAATCGTGGAATTGGACAATTGGTCCCTCAAGACAACTGACGAGATGTTTTTATTGAGAAATCCTGGTTTGGGAGAGCCAAAATGTTCGAAAGGGGCTTTTCCTTCGGGCAACACGAGGGACGCTTGGAACAAGCGGAAAGTCATGATCCTGACGCTTCTTTCACTGGAGGATGAAGATCTGTCTATCTTTGTTCGGAGGACAGCAGCAGATCTCCGAAGTGGACTCAGGGTTGAGCTGATCTACTGTAAAGTGTGCAGGACAGCAGCCAGTGACGAGGCCCTGCAGCTGCTGGCGTCCATGAAACTCCACTGCAGGGCGGTGCAGCCAGCCTGAAGCTCCACCCGAGGAAGACCACCCGAAACAGGCCCCCACAAGGAGAGACAGGCCCCGACATGAAGAGACAGGCCCCGACAAGAAGAGACAGGCCCCGACAAGAAGAGACAGGGTCCTACATGGAGAGACAGGGTCCCACATTGAGAGACAGGGTCCTACATGAAGAGACAGGGTCCTACATGGAGAGACAGGGTCCCACATTGAGAGACAGGGTCCTACATGAAGAGACAGGGTCCTACATGGAGAGACAGGGTCCCACATTGAGAGACAGGGTCCTACATGGAGAGACAGGGTCCCACATTGAGAGACAGGGTCCTACATGAAGAGACAGGGTCCTACATGGAGAGACAGGGTCCCACATTGAGAGACAGGGTCCTACATGAAGAGACAGGGTCCTACATGGAGAGACAGGGTCCCACATTGAGAGACAGGGTCCTACATGAAGAGACAGGGTCCTACATGGAGAGACAGGGTCCCACATTGAGAGACAGGGTCCTACATGAAGAGACAGGGTCCTACATGGAGAGACAGGGTCCCACATTGAGAGACAGGGTCCCACATGAAGAGACAGGGTCCTACATGGAGAGACAGGGTCCCACACAAAGAGACAGGGTCCTACAAGAAGAGACAGGCCCCGACAAGTAGAGACAGGGTCCTACATGGAGAGACAGGGTCCTACATGGAGAGACAGGGTCCCACATTGAGAGACAGGGTCCCACACAAAGAGACAGGGTCCTACAAGAAGAGACAGGCCCCGACAAGTAGAGACAGGGTCCTACATGGAGAGACAGGGTCTTACACTGGAAAAAATGCCCATCTCAAAACAAGAAAAAAAAAACCTATATCAAGGCACTTTTACCTTGAAATAAGTGAAAAAATCTGCCAATAGAACAAGTGAAAATTGTCTTGGTAAGATATCTTGGAATAAGATGTGATATTCGGAATAATGAACTCTTAAAATTATCTGTGAAAACTTGTTTTAAGCCATATTTTATCAGAATTTTTGAGGTTGGAGTCTTAGAATAAGTCACAAAAGCTAAAAAGAGGTATTTTTTCACACAGAATAAGATTTTTGATTTCATAACTTTCGTCTCAGCTTCTCCATTTGAGATACATTAAACTAATTTTGAGCTGTATTATCTGGCACTTTCTCCAGATTTAAGACTGCCTTGTTTTTGAAATAAGATTACAATGATTAATTTAAGCATTTTGAGCTTGAATGTCTAATCACACTAAGCAGGAAATACTTATATTTAGTCACTTTATGGCAGAAGTGTTGTATTTTAGGATAAACCAGCTATGCTTAAAAGTAGGTGTTTTTAACTCAAAAACAGACATTTGCTTTTACCCCAATTGACGTTGAGAAAAAAATGCATTTTCCATAATACCTGAAGCAAGATTAAAAAGTGTTCATTTTAAATAGTTCAGATACCGTTGTTTGAAAATGCAGTTGAAAAATTATTCTTAACTCCCCATTCAGATAACTATACCATATAAACACCATGTAAAACACATTTAGAACAACACTTTATTAATAACTTGAATAGAACATCAAACTGAAAATTTGCTTTTTTTGCACAGTAATAAACAAACAACGAAAAACCCCCAGCACAACAGAGAATGAAATAACATTGTGATTTTTCTGATCAATGGGAAAAACAAAAACAGGGTCTGAACATGTGGCTCGTTATTTACAAACACAAATAACTAGCCATCACAGTGGTGCTCTGCTCTATTTGCCAATAAAATCTTTCCATTCAGCCAGGCTCTTTTTGTAACCTGGTGTGAGGTCTTTCTCATGGATGGCGTAATGAAGGACCTCCGTTTGTATGATGGAAAGCAGTGTGGCTATGCACTTGGGGTAAGTGAGGTGTAGAGCATAATAGTAGGCCATGAGGTGTAAAGCACCCTCGGTGACCTGCTCTTTTGGGAACGTCGTCACTGGCACATCTCCCACGGCCAGGAGGCAGTTGCATGGACTCACAATCAGCACTGGACAGGAGAGAGGGCGCTTCGTCAAGTAGGTGCCGGGGTCTTCATTGTCCTATAAGTTATAAAACATAAACCTTTCATTAGAATTATGGACTTTTAATCAAGACAGTCTTGGTTATTCAGAACCTAGGATGCATTTCTTCTCGCATCAGTTCAAAGCCTTCCTTTAATACAGAGTATTTTCTAACCAAATGTCAATTCAGTGGGAATATGAAAATGAATCTGTATTTTGTACACAAGTTGCAATCTTCATTTAATTTAAAAATAACGTATTTTTTGAGTGTTATTTGCAAAGCCAGACCAATTTTCGGTGGTTCACCCCAGCTACTAAATCTACTAAATCCAGCTACTAAGTGGGCGGGGCTGGTTTACGAGACTAACAAATTACATATCCTTCAATAACAATTCATAACATAATAATCAGGTTTACAAAGGCAAATATGTTTAAATATGTTTTATGTACAAATAGAATGACTTAACATGGACTAGTCTGAAGTTCTTAGATTGTATTAATAGTGGTATCACATTTGATTGAGTCAGAACTGCAGTTTATATATAATGTATTGCCTAAAATCTGGTTTGTGAGGTGCAGGTGTGAGGGTGCATAAACAATACATCCACAATGTCTTCCAGAAGAACCAGAAAGTGGAGAGAAAACACATGCGCACACACTGTGCTTTCCTTCATTTTACTGCACTTTTCGTTGCTTTTAGTCAGTCATAATAACAAGAGTCATAGAACAGCTCACCTCAAGAACATGCACAAGAGCTTCACTTGGATCTCCACGTTTCTTAACCGGAGCAGATCCAGAGGGGAACAACAATGGCAGCAAACGAAGGATTCCAACAGTCTGTTCAGCTGTTAGGGAAGATAGACAAGACAAAAGGTATCACATCAAATATGAGTTAGACTCCATGTGATGGCTATAACAAAGACTATGCTTAATTGCCATCAGAAGGTGTGTGTGTGTGTGTGTGTGTGTGTGTATATATATATATATATATATATATACACACACACACACACACACACACACACACACACACGTATGTATATATATAAAAGAAGGCAATACCACAGAAATACAGTAATGAACATGTTCTCAGGTCTTTAACATTAAGTTCGCATTGCTTACTTTTCTCCATTCCCATTGGGGATTTCAGCAGCTTTTTCCACATCCCAAAAAACTCCACGTTCTGGGAGAAGTCGTGCCATCTTTCCTTCACCTGGTTGATGTATTGGGTGTTGTCCTTGTCCAAGATGCGCCGAAGCTCTTCCATCACCTATGAAACATTGAATATACCAGCCAGAAATATATATTAGTCCACTGAAATTGCAATATAAAATATAGTTCTGCTTGGTATTTCTATGTTATTTATGCCTTGCTAATACAACTTACATGTCCAATTTCCTTAAAACAAGGATATGCCTCCAGAATTTGTCCAGGTCTGTTCTCCTCACTAATTGCATCAGAATCAATGAATGCTCGTCTGGCTGGAAATTCCAAGTCCAGGAGCTGAGAGACAGACTCGTGGTTTGGTTTCTTTTTCTTATACAAAGCCTGTAGGGTCTTGTAGTGCTTGGCCATGATTGCTGGACTGTCCCTTTTTGGAGGACTGACATCTGCAGGCTTATTAGCTGCAAAACACAAAAATAAATATAAGATTTTTTGAAACAGAATCAGATTGAATTATAAGGCCACACAGTCAATTGATGATTTGAACACATTTCCAATACTCACAGACAGCCGGCGACAAACTCCTGGTGGGTGTGGTCGCTTGGCTTCCAGTGTCTGGACTGTGAAATTCTGCACAAACAAAAATAGGAAACACGAGCAATGAATCTTTGGCTTTTAAAGGATAAGTTCGGTTTAAACAGTTTTCACATTGTTTATAGAAAGATGCATTACAATATACCCATCCAGAAGGGTTTTCTGATCTGAAAAGTGGTCTGGGAGAAAGTTAGATCCATAGTGGAGCTGCAGACCTCCATATACTGTTAGCCAATGGGGCATCCGTGGCGCCGGCTCCCAAAATGGCTTTAATCGTCCAAAAACTCATTAGTTTCACCAATATTTCCTCATGGTCTGGTCATGCCTCTCCTTCACCACATTCTGGTGTCGCAAAATACATGCTGTTGCGGTTTTACAGATCTCTGAAGTGAATACGGTGATCAGGAACTAAACTGAAGTACATTCACTGAGAGACACAGAAGGGGGCGCTGTGCACCTAAGTTGTTGATCGCCACCCGCTCCAAAGAAGAAGAAGATGATGTTTGCAGTTCAGAGATGAGCTTCTTTTTCTTTGGGAACCAACTTTGGTGCACAGCGCCACCTACTGTGTCTCTTGGTGAATGTACTTCAGTTTACTGTTGTAGTTTTCAGTTTCAGACTATGGATCTAACTTTCTCCCGGATCACTTTTCGGATCAGAAAACCCTTCTGGGTGAGTATATTGTTATACATCTTTCTATAAACAACGTGAAAACTGTTTAAACCGAACTTATCCTTTAAGTTTTTAAGTGTAATGACAGTGATGTTCATAGGTATGCTTCCTGCGTCCCTAACACGTTCAAATCTGAAAGGATTTATTAAACTCACTGCCAGCGAGTCTGAGATGCACCTCATTTTTGCCATGAAAAATTTATATACAGTTTAAAATCTCTGTAATTATGAACTGTGACGATACAGTCACTATTTAGCTATGCATCTGTTTTATTAATAACGTGTGATTAATTTAATATGTATACACAATTATAACCACGTCTTACTACACCACCATCAAAGGAGTTTAACACTACAATTCAAACAACAATAGAATATAAGAAAAAAAAAAAAACTTCTTTTTAAAAACTGCAGACCCACTGATTTTCCCAGAGACCCACTCAAATCACCATCTGTTGGTCCTGGGTACTCACGACAATGAAAACCTATGAACATCACTGTGACATCAAACAGTTTTTAAAGACAATGATTACTGAAAACATGCAGGACTGCAGCCTTCCAGGACCAGGAAGGCCCACCCCTCATTAAGACCTACTTAAGTGACTTTCGTTGCTAAAGATCTAGTGATCTTGGTTTCACCTCTTTCTTTGTGTCCTAAATCCTGGAGGACACCTTCATCTGAGGAGCGATCCAAAATAATGGTTGAGTCAGTTGAATCATCGGTGTCACTTCGTTGGCCAACACGACGCTTCTTTGGCTGACTTCCACCTGGACTCGCCTTTTGAGGGGATCTCACATTTTGGAGTCTTTTATACAGTTGTGCGTACACTGTGATCTGTGGCAGAACGTTTAATTTAATTCCTTTGAACCGCTACAACAATTTCAAGCAGTAAATACCATAGCCATTGTGTGGATACGTTTCAACACTTACCCACGATGTCTTCTTGCTGCCTTTGTCCTGGAGCATGGGGTAGTACTGGACTATTCTCTTGGCCATCGCTGTTACTTCTGGTTTCGAAGGGTATCTGTCTGAATCCCCATCACCTTTTGCCCTCAGGATTGCAATCATGCTTGTCATAGTGTTTCGGATGAGTCGACATCTCAGGTCCTTGGACATTTCAAAGTTGCCCTCCTCGCCTTTTTTCGCTAACTCAAAGTATTGTTTTCGGACTTGTTCAAGTTCAGAGTCTGTGTGCAACACATACTCTGGAAAGGACAACTTGACCGTCTTTTCTGGAGTCATACACTTTGCAGGGCACTCTTTCACTGGAGTGGATGCTTGTGGCATGGATGCTTGTGGCAAAGGTGATTCGGTAACAGAGGTACCACTGTCTCTGCCAACTTCCTGTAAAAAAAAGAAAAAAGAAAAAACCCAAAGCATAATAATTGCATAAAATGACGAAATTAAATTTAAAATTGTGCACAATGAGAAGTTCAATTTGTTATGTAGTCTCATTTCCAAACAGACCTCATCGAAATCATCATGACAGGCATGCCAGACCGCTTTTCTCCGAAAGAAATTTTCTGGGCCTGGGAAGAGATCCCGGAGGTCCTCACGAGACAGGGTGCCCAAGACTTCCTCACTTATGTTTGCAGCTGTGAACATTTTGGAATGCATAAAAAGTTGAATCATTACTGTACTGCAGTCATAACTGGCCCGAATTAAAGAAGCTACTTGATACAGTTGTACAAGAAAGTAAGAGAATGTAATGTGAAGTGCAAAAAAACCTCACTTTAAAGATACAAAGACACTGCATTTCTAGCTTTTAAAATAGTTAAACGTTTGTAAAAATATATGTGCCTTATCTGCATAGGATGGCAGTGTTTTCTTTATAGTGTTCACATTTAAATATTTTTTTTGAACTGTAAGCAATATTTGCACTTTCATATTAAGTGTATATAAACTGAAAAAATATTGGCGTGTGTGTGCACACACGTGCAAACAACTTGACTTCACTGACCCACGGCTTGTGCTATCACGTTACCCCAGAACCAGCATATCATATTATTTAATCCTTCATTTCAACAAAACCTACCCTTCTTTTTTTAAAGCGTACATGTTGGTCATGATGGTTTCTATATTACCAATGTTCAAATGTAAACATTACTATGTGTGCAGTATATGTAACACATGTAAGAAATACTTGCACTGTGAAAAAAATATCAATATAAAATTTGGGTGAACTTGAACAGCTTGTCGATGCAATGGGTCCTGTAAATTTTGGGGGTGGTGAGGCTTTTATTTTTTGAAGCCCAAGCACGCTCACTGTCATTAATTAACTCCGAATAACTTGAGCAACGAAATTGCTGTTTATATCATCACGAAAAAGTACTGCATTTGTCATTATGCACTGAAAAATGAAATGCACTGAAATTTCACAATATTTTAGTTGAATTTTTGATTTTAGTTCCATACTCAAATATGCATAAACTATAAAAATATACACATGACATTTTATATAACGCCACACATTCTGAAAAAAACCAATTAAAAGCAAGTTTTATAATAGCTGGAGTTCATTTGAGCAAACTTACCTTTCAAAGTCGATTTCGCAATGTCATCAAGTTGGTCCATGCTGGTAAGCTTATTAGCAAGGTAGCTTTGAGCTCTCCTCGTCGGTCTGGTTGCACAAAAAACATGATAAAACAATTTTAATAAGGATAACGTGTATTAAAAACTCTGGTATATTGATACAAGCACATGACTATTGCATAAATGTACTTAGAATTGTGCAAATCTTCAAAATATGTCGCAAAGCGCTAGCCAGCCTGTCCGCACCAGGTCCGCACATGGTCTGACAAGCCACACGGTGAGCGTCTCAGCTCAATGATGTCATAATCCGTCGACAGGAGTTGTAGTTCGTAGATCGTCACAATTTAATCTTGAAAATTAAATTCAGACTCGGAGATATTGAAATTTTTGTCATATAGTGAGGAATGTATGAAAAACAAATGTTCAACAGTTATAAATATCCGTTGGCCCACAAATTTATTTCTGCAGTCTAGGGTGCCTACAAAATTACGTCATCACTAAAGTGCGGATACACTGAGAAAGGCGCAAAAAAAAAAAAAAAGAGAGGGAAAAGAAAAAGAACCTCTCAAACTTTGGCCATTTGGTGCTGGATTCAGCTTGGAGACCTGCTTTACCACCCGACCGAGACAGCATAAGTTGATTCTTGGTAAGTATTGCATTTACTGTGTTTTGTACATTTATAATATTATCAGCAGCTAGGTGTAACAAGAATAACATTCAGTTGAAATTTGTGCATTTTATGTAGTCTTTTCATGAAACCGTTTCAATGAAGTAAGCTATGAAATAGTGTGATGGCTGAGATTTTTACTTGTTTTTACTCTTTCTGCCTCAACAGAATCTTTTCAACTTCCATCTACACTTCTGGACCACCTTACTGCAGTGAGATGATTTGGCGTTGTGTCATATGCTACATTTTTGTGGCACTAACTCTGAAAAAACTACTGGGCCACATTAATACTATGCACAGTCGCAGTCCTGACTTTCGTGTAGTATGTGGCATTGATGGCTGTCCCAGTGAGTACCGGGTGTATAACTCCTATTATTATCACATAAAGCGAAACCATGCACACCACCTGCAAGCTGAAGGAGAGGAGGAGGAGGAAGAGGCATCGACTCTGCATTACTCAATCAATCAATCAATCAATTTATTTTTGTATAGCCCAGTATCACAACAACAGTTGCCTCAGAGGGCTTCAAGATGTTACATTTGTCGGTAAAAGTAAAAACAGTGAATAAGCATAATGGTAATATGTCAATATTTACAGTAACGAGACAGAACGAAGCAACCACCGCCTTCGACCCTCACATCCGGCAAGAAAAAACTCCAGAAACCCAGTGGGAAAAGAAGAAATCTTGGGGAGAACCACAGTATGGAGGGATCCCTCTCCCAGGGACGGACAGCTTTGGCAACAGCTAGCATGAGACAATAAGAAGTAAAGCCTAGGACAATGTTGAGGACAGTTCGTTGGACGGTCCAGCACAAGAACCACGGATCCCAGCAGTAGAACCGAAGCCAGTCCGCGTGCAGGACCGACAGGGGTGTCCTCCCGGTCCGGACGGAGCTTGTTCGTAGGCCTTCGTAATAGTGGAGTCAGCAACTGAAACTGGAGAAGACTCCCCCTCGAAGGGGGGGACAGCAGGTGAAAAGCAATGAAGGGACTAAAGGGAATAACATTCAGACATTAGAGGAGGACAGGGCTCAGTGCACCGTACTTCCCACAGCATTCTAGCTCCTGGGGCAGCTTTGTGGACACTTAACTGTTTAAACTAGTATTTAGTTAGTATAGTTTAGTTTAGTTTAATTTAGTTTGGTTTAGTTTAATTTTGTTTAGTGTAATTTGGTTTGATTTAGTTTAATTTAATTTAGTTTAGTTTAGTTTAGTTTAGTTTAGTTTAGTTTGGTTTGGTTTAGTTTGGTTTAGTTTGGTTTACTGTAGTTTGGTTTACTGTAGTTTGGTTTGGTTTACTTTAGTTTGGTTTGTTTTAGTTTAGTTTAGTTTAGTTTAGTTTAGTTTGGTTTACTGTAGTTTGGTTTGGTTTACTTTAGTTTGGTTTGTTTTAGTTTAGTTTAGTTTAGTTTAGTTTAGTTTAGTTTGGTTTACTGTAGTTTGGTTTGGTTTGTTTTAGTTTAGTTTAGTTTAGTTTAGTTTAGTTTAGTTTAGTTTAGTTTAGTTTAGAATCCCTAGCTGACCTGATCATAGGCTGCATCGAAGAGAAACCTCTTGAGCCTAACCTTAAATGTGGAGACTGTGTCTGCCTCTTTGACACCACTTGGAAGCTGGTTCCATAAAAATGGTGCCTGATAGCTAAAGGCTCTTCCACCTAGTGTCCATTTAGAGACTCTAGGAGTCACCAGTAACCCTGCATTTTGAGAGCGAAGTGCTCTGATTGGTTGATAAGGCGTTAAAGCATCTTGGAGATAGGTTGGAGCCATCCCATTTAGGATTTTGTAAGTGAGGAGAAGGATTTTAAATCTAACTCTAAACTCGACTGGAAGCCAGTGAAGAGATTTTAGAACGGGAGTAATGTGTTCACGTCTTCTAGTTCCAGTTAATAATCTGGCGGCTGCATTTTGAACCAACTGAAAGTTTTTTAATACACTTTTTGGGCAGGCTGCGAGAAGGGAGTTGCAGTAGTCCAATCTCGCAGAAACAAATGCATGGATGAGTTTTTCTGCATCGCTTCTAGGTAGAATGTTTCTTATTTTAGCAATGTTGCGCAAGTGGAAATATGCTGTTTTACAAGCCAGGTTGATGTGTGCTTTAAATGAGATATCCTGATCAAATAAGACCCCGAGGTTCCTCACAGTAGAGGAGGAGGATACACTGACGTTATCTAAGGTAATAATCTGTTTGGATAGACACTCTCTCAGTTTATGGGGGCCTAGTATAATGACCTCTGTTTTGCCAGGATTCAGACGGAGATAGTTCGTAGTCATCCAGGTTTTAATTTCTCTGATACAGTCACTGAGTCTGTCTATTTGATTAGTTTGATCAGGTTTCATAGATAAATACAGTTGTGTGTCATCTGCATAGCAATGAAAATTGATATCGTGACTTCTAATTATGTTCCCTAAAGGAAGCATATATAACAGAAATAAAATTGGCCCGAGCACGGACCCTTGAGGAACCCCATAACTGACCTGGGAGCACGGTGAGGACTGTTGGTTAACGTGAACAAATTGGTACCTATTAGATAAATAGGATTTGAACCAGCAGAGGGCTTTTCCTCTGATGCCAACCTCACATTCTAACCTCTGCAGGAGAATATTGTGGTCGATTGTATCAAAAGCTGCACTGAGGTCTAGGAGAACCAGGATTGAGACTAGACCTGCGTCAGCCGCCAATAGCAAGTCATTAGTGACTTTAACTAACGCAGTCTCAGTGCTGTGATAAGCTCTATATCCTGACTGAAATTTCTCAAATAAACTATTGTCCTGTAGGTGGCGGTAAAGCTGTTTAACCACAACTTTTTCCAGGACTTTTGAAATAAAAGGCAGATTTGATATCGGTCTGTAGTTAGCTAGAATATCAGGATCGAGATTAGGTTTTTTCAGCAGTGGTTTGATTACTGCGAATTTAAATGACTGTGGCACATAGCCATTTTCTAGAGAGGTATTTATTATAGTTATGATCGTATTTAAGATAACTGGAAGGATATCTTTGAAAAGCTTAGTTGGAATTGGATCTAGGAGACAGGTTGAGGTTTTAGAAGACATTACAATTGAAGTAATCTCAGCCCCATTTACTAATGAGAAACTATCTAGTATTTCAGGTATTTCAGGTGGAGGCAGTGGCTGGATTCCCTGAGCTTGATCTGAGGAAAGCGCTTCACTGATTTTACCTCTAATGGTTATGATTTTATCATTAAAGAATTTAAGAAAGTCATGGCAGTTTAAAGATTCTGGGATTACTGGTTCCACTACAGTATGACTGGTTGTCAGTCTGGCTACAGTGTTGAATAGAAACCGAGGGTTATTTTTGTTTATTTCTATTAAACGAGAGTAATATAATGTCTTGGCTTTAAAAAGACTTTGTTTATAGCTTAGCAAGCTACATTTCCAGGCCTTCAGAGATTGTTCTGATTTAGATTTACGCCACAGTCTTTCTAATCGCCGAGTTTTTTGTTTGAGAACACGGGTTTCAGAATTAAACCATGGAGCAACGCGCCTGGGTCGATTGGTTTTCAGCTGCAACGGGGCCACTACGTCAAGGGCAGATTTTAGTGAGTGCATAGCACTGTCAACAAACTGATCACTATTATCACCACTGGTCAATAAGCTCATTTCTGTGAGTTCACAAGATAATGCAGCAAATGCAGGCTGGATCAATTCTTTGTACCGAGCCACAGATTTTTCAGATAATGTCCGTATCAGCTGAATTTTATCTTTTTGAGCACAGTAGTCTTCAATCAAAACCTGAAAAGTAATTAAAAAATGGTCTGAGAGTATAGGGTTCTGAGGGAGAACATTTAGGTCACTGACTTCTATCCCATATGTTAAGACCAGATCCAGGGTGTGCTTGTGACTATGAGTGGATTCATCAACATTTTGAGTGAAACCGATACTATCTAATACTGCAATAAACGCATTACTCAAACTATCACCAGAATCATCCACATGGATGTTAAAGTCACCTATTATAAGGATCTTGTTATGAGTCAATACTATATTGCTTAAAAACTCTGAGAACTCAGTTAAAAAGTCAGAGTAAGGACCAGGAGGTCGGTACACAATAATTAATAGCACAGCTTTTTGATTCTTCCAATTTGGACAAGTAAGCGTTAGTATTAAGCTTTCAAAAGAGTTGAATTTAACATTAGTTTTGGGTTTAAGAAGAAGACTGGAGTGGGAAATCACTGCCACACCTCCACCTCCACCTGTTGATCTAGCTGTTTGGAAATTAACATAGGTTGGAGGGGTACATTCATTGAGCCTCACATAATCATCTTGCTGGAGCCAAGTTTCTGTTAGAGCAAGGAGATCAATGTTATTGTCACCGATAAGGTCATTAACTAACAGAGATTTAGTGGAGATTGCTCTAATGTTTAGTAGACCACATTTTATGTATTTCCTACTGGAAAAGTTATTTTGTCTTGTACAGATGTTAAGCTTTTTACCCATTGACTTTTTTTTAATGCTTTGAGCACTTTGGACAGACTCAGTCTCTGTTAGCCTAGGTAAACCTCCATGCTTGACTTGTAAAAATCCGGGAGCAGGATTAGTGACGAGATCAACAAGATCAACAAGTTCTACACGACTGCTCTGCGCCCGGGGCTCACAGCTGGATTGTCAATTTAGAGTTCGAAGCCGATCAGCCATATTGTGAGCTAAAAGGGCTGCACCATCCAAAGTTGGGTGGATGCCGTCCCTGCGGATGAGCCCAGGCTTTCCCCAGAAGGTGCGCCAGTTGTTTAGAAAAATAACTCCGTTTTCCTCACTCCATCTAGACAACCAGCGATTGAATGATGAAAGTCGGCTATACATTTCATCATTGACCAAATTGGGCAGGGGACCAGAGAATATTACGGCATCAGACATCGACTTAGCCAATTCACACACCGAGGCTACTTGTAATTTGAGCACCTCTGATTGTCTCCGCCGGGCATCATTACCGCCTGCATGAATCACGACTCGACGGAATCTCCTACCTTCCTGTTTTAAAAGCCTAAGGTTCCCCTCGATGTCCCCCACTCTGGCCCCCGGGTAACACCTAACCTTCACCGCTGGCAGCTTCACGTCTCTAACTATAGAGCTGCCAATCACCAGCGTGTCCAGTTCAGCCGGTGTGTCGTCGCTGAGGGGAGAGAACCTATTGCAGACGTGAAGCGGTTCTTGGAGTGCTACGTGGTGGTGCTTAGCACTAGCCTTCCTCCGGACTGTCACAAACCGGTCCTGGTCTTGTCCCGGCTGCTCGGGACACGCTGCGGGGCTAGGCTTGCTAACACTCCTCTCACTGCGGGAGCGGGCTGCGAGCCCTGCCGCTACCTCGCTATAGCTAGCGCTGCCCTGCCCCTCACATCTGCGCAGCCGCTCCTCTAACTCGGTTACCCTGGCCTCCAGCGCTGTCAATACACTGCACTTTACGCAAATACCCCTATCGTCAAGGGAGGCAGGGTTCTGACTCAACACACGGCTCACCAGAAACATCCGAAATGGCAGCAACAATTAACCAAACAGGGGTGAGCATCCCCGAAATGGCCAGTTCAGCACAAGAACATTCTTCTGAGATTGAAAGAGGTCCACACATCATCAACCAAACGGTAAATTTCTTGTCCAACTTAAATAAAAATATTTTGTATGTCACTGGGCATGAAGACTTAAGGCTATAGCATCATTGTCAATTGTGATTATCCTTTATGTTCATCTGTTTCAGAGTGGATTTCAAGAAGGTCAAGACCACATCAACCTGTGTAAACAAGCAACCGGATTTCTCCTTCAAGCCAGAGAAACCCAGCGCCTAACACAAGTAATTTTTTTTTTTTTCTCCAATGTCTGGGTTGTAATTTTTTGGATTGGAAGGGTTTCTTTGAAAATTTAATACATTATAATCACAAGGTACTTGGTCCATGTTAGGAACCTCTGGTCCTGGTCCATGTTCAGCTGCAATGTGGTTCTCACTCATGCCCAACTGACCAATGTCTTTGGTGACCAACTGATGTTTCTTTCAGAAAGCATGGCTAAAAAATACAAAAAATTTAACTTATTCTTTATTATTTATTATGTCTTTTTTATTCAGCTGTTTTCTTGAATTGGATCCCAGTTTGTGATGATAACAATTATGTTTACATCACATACTCAGTAAATTGGCTCATTCATCTGTAGATGGAAAAACACAACAGTAGTATTTGCTGGTTAGTGGAGGCCAAGCTCAGATTGCAGAAAAAAATTCTGAGGAAGTTATTTATATCATCAGTAATTGAAAATGCTACTCTTCTAACATTGTTATGATGAAAAATTTCCAAAGTTAAAAATGCATAAATTATGTAGAAAATTCCAGAAAGCAGAGAGCTCTATAACATATTTCAGTCAATGAATGAGTGAATATTACAATTGTTAGACAGTCGGCCTACATCTCTGAAATGTTCACTGAGTAAAAACATTACTGTTCATGGTAACGAAAACACAGATGAATAAAGTTATTTGTCCGTTTGCAGATAAATCTTTTGGCTTGTGGAGGGTTGAATTTAATACAACACTTACACAGAGAGACTGAAATATAACAACCGGGAGGGGAAAATCGCTCTTTTATCCCTTGTAGGCATGTGTTCTTCACTTATTAGCTCATTCATTTATCTTATTAAGTTTCTGTTTATTTCTGTATATATTAGCGACCTCCTTATCTCTAGATGTTTCTTTAGTTTTGGAATGTTGACCACAGAGAGCATGTGATATTCAACATCAGTTGATGGATTTTGGATTCTGAAAGCTCATTGCTGAACTTTGAGTAGAGCAATTTCTAACAGCAAAAGTTTTGCCAATCTGTGATTTTGAAGCAAATAGACTGAAAAAAATTAATCGGATCATAATTGTTTTTCCTTTCTTGTCCCTCCAGAGAGCTGTTAACCAGATGGTGAATGGAGTCCAGCAATACCAGGCTTCACTGTTGGAGCACCTGAAACATCAAATGAGTAGTGTGTTCGAGAGACATTCTGGGGACCTGAATCAACTGAAGAGTGAAGTAATGAGCATATTTGACCAGTTTGATGACCCTTTCAACCAAATTTCCACAACATACTTGCAGAATAAGACAATCAAAGAACTCCTTAAACCAGTAGAAGCAGAGATAGTCACCCTCAAAAATGTGGCATGCTATGTTAAAAGTGGTGACCAAAGAGCACTTACTATTAAACACAAAATCTTTTATTATATTCCATTGCTAAAAAGTTTGGAGCAACTCCTGCTGCATCCACAAATTCTTCAAATAATTGAACAAGGGTCACAACCATGCGAGGCTGGATTTTTTGGCGATTTCATTGATGGAGAAATCTTTAAGTCACACCCACTGTTTTTGAAATTTCCCACGGCATTGCAATTAGTTCTATATACAGATGAAATTGAATTGTGCAATCCTCTTGGGTCTTGGGCAGCCAAAAACAGACTGCTATTGATTTATTACACCTTAGGTAACATCAATCCCAAACATAGATCAAGACTTTCTGCCATTCGTCTGCTTGCAATGGTAAAATCAAAAGATATTTCTCACTGTGGTATTGATAAGATACTTGAGAGGATTAATCATGACCTGACTGAACTGTATAATGGTGTTGATGTTATGAGTGCAAATGGAAAGAAAAAAATTTACGGAGCACTTATGTCTGTGTGTGGTGATACTCTTGCACAACACGAAGTGGCTGGATTTAAGGAAGGCGTAGGGTTTGCCTACAGTAAATGCCGGCATTGCGAGTGCAACTTTGAAGATATGCAGAAACTATTTAATGAAGAACTCTTTGTTAAAAGAACAATGGCATCTCACATCAAGCAATGCACAGATATTGAAAAGGCAAGCACTGACTTTCTCAAAGAAAGTCTTAAAACAACATATGGAATAAACAGAAAAAGCAAATTGACTGAATTTCCCCACTTTGATATCATTAATCAAACCCCACAAGACATAATGCATGTAATTCTCGAAGGTGTTGCCCCATATGAAATCAAGTGTGTTTTAAAATATTTTGTGTCTTCAGGGTCGATTGATTTAGATAAGCTCAACAGTGCAATTATCGGATTCCCTTATTCACCTCTGGACATAAGAGATAAGCCTTGCCCTATATCAATGAATACACTGTCATCAAATGACAATAAACTGAAACAGTCTGCTGGGCAGATGTTGGTTTTACTGAGGATCTTGCCCTTCCTGTTAAACACAATTGGAGAAAATGAATACACAAAAATGCTGCTCAAGTTTCTGGAGATTGTTCGAATTCTATTTTCACCTATTATTGCCCTCTCAACTCTCTCAAGACTGAAGCTTCTAATAGAGCAACATCTGAAAGATTTCAAATTACTTTTTCCAGATATGACTATTATACCGAAACAACATTACCTTTTGCATCTTCCCTCACAGATCCAAGCACTTGGCCCCACAGTGAGACAGATGTGCATGCGTTTTGAGTCCAAGCATTGCTTTTTCAAGTAGTGGGCTTTGAAAAGCAGTTTTAAGAACATTTGTAAATCCCTTGTAAAGCATAACCAGCTGTATGAATGTAGTCTAAATGTGCATGAGAAACATCCATTATTTTCGAGTGAACTAGAAATGGGCCCTATGTCTGAGGTAAAAAATGTTAACTATGTGGAGGGGAAGATAAAAGACTTTTTTGGAGCTGAAGGAGTAGATTACATTGTCTCTGTACCTTGGATTATGCAACATGGAAATAAGTACATAAGTGGAAAAACTTTGGTTATTTCTAATGTCATCAATAATGTACCAGAGTTTGGACTTGTGAAAAATATCTATGTTGTCAATGGATCACTGTATTGTTTTGAATGTCAGCCTCTTTCCACTGTTGAATGGAATGAGCATTATTTAGCTTATGAGGTAGAAGTTCCTCATCTTGCTCAAGCTAATGTTTTTGTAGATGTTAAGAAAATTATTGATCACACGGCATACTATGATTTGACCTTCAACAATACCAAGTATGTCTCAACTAAGTATGATCTCACCGACATCATTGCACATAACTGCTTTAATGCAAACCAGTAAATACTGCTCATTAAAAGAAGTTTTCACTTCATTGTTTGTGTGCAGGATGATCATGTCAATTTTTATTTGATTTAACAGAAACTGTCTTTAAGCTGTTACAAACTTGTGTATGCTGACAATGTTCTTTATTGTTGAGTTTACAATAAAATGCATTCACTTGAATCAAGTAACATTTCTTTCTTAAATCAAGATGATCTGTCTTATACAAATAATACAGCAGCCTGAAAAATCTATGGAATGTAAAATAAATCTTGTTTCTTCTGAAATATAACTCAATACAAGCTATTTTCAAGATTGTTTGACTTAATAAGATATTTAAGATGCATTGTCTTAAAACAAGTCCCTGTATCTTACTAAAATTTTACTTTTAAGTGACTTTATCTTAAATCAAGTGGCCTAAGACACTTTTACTAAAAATAAGACAATTACACTTGACAAGTTTTTGAGTTTTTGCAGTGTACATGGAGAGACAGGGTCCCACATTGAGAGACAGGGTCCTACAAGAAGAGACAGGCCCCGACAAGAAGAGACAGGGTCCTACATGGAGAGACAGGGTCCCACACAAAGAGACAGGGTCCTACAAGAAGAGACAGGCCCCGACAAGAAGAGACAGGGTCCTACATGGAGAGACAGGGTCCCACACAAAGAGACAGGGTCCTACATGGAGAGACAGGGTCCTACATGGAGAGACAGGGTCCTACATGGAGAGACAGGGTCCCACACAAAGAGACAGGGTCCTACATGGAGAGACAGGGTCCTACATGGAGAGACAGGGTCCTACATGGAGAGACAGGGTCCTACATGAAGAGACAGGGTCCTACATGGAGAGACAGGGTCCCACACAAAGAGACAGGGTCCTACATGGAGAGACAGGGTCCTACATGGAGAGACAGGGTCCTACATGGAGAGACAGGGTCCTACATGGAGAGACAGGGTCCTACATGAAGAGACAGGGTCCCACACAAAGAGACAGGGTCCTACATGGAGAGACAGGGTCTTACATGGAGAGACAGGGTCCTACATGGAGAGACAGGGTCCTACATGAAGAGACAGGGTCCTACATGGAGAGACAGGGTCCTACATGAAGAGACAGGGTCCTACATGGAGAGACAGGGTCCTACATGAAGAGACAGGGTCCTACATGAAGAGACAGGGTCCTACATGGAGAGACAGGGTCCCACATTGAGACAAAGGGTCCTACACAAAGAGACAGGGTCCCACATGGAGAGACAGGGTCCTACACAAAGAGACAGGGTCCTACATGGAGAGACAGGGTCCTACATGAAGAGACAGGGTCCTACATGGAGAGACAGGGTCCCACATTGAGAGAAAGGGTCCCACACAAAGAGACAGGGTCCCACATGAAGAGACAGGGTCTTACATGAAGAGACAGGGTCCTACATGGAGAGACAGGGTCCTGCATGGAGAGACAGGCCCCCACATGGAGAGACAGGGTCCTACATGGAGAGACAATGTCCCACATGGAGAGACAGGGTCCTACATGGAGAGACAGGGTCCTACATGAAGAGACAGGGTCCTACATTGAGAGACAGGGTCCCACATGAAGAGACAGGGTCCTACATGGAGAGACAGGGTCCCACACAAAGAGACAGGGTCCTACATGGAGAGACAGGGTCCTGCATGGAGAGACAGGGTCCCACATTGAGAGACAGAGTCCCACACAAAGAGACAGGGTCCTACAAGAAGAGACAGGCCCCGACAAGAAGAGACAGGGTCCTACATGGAGAGACAGGGTCCCACACAAAGAGACAGGGTCCTACATGGAGAGACAGGGTCTTACATGGAGAGACAGGGTCCTACATGGAGAGACAGGGTCCCACATTGAGAGAAAGGGTCCTACACAAAGAGACAGGGTCCTACATGGAGAGACAGGGTCCTACACAAAGAGACAGGGTCCTACATGGAGAGACAGGCCCCGACAAGAAGAGACAGGGTCCTACATGGAGAGACAGGGTCCCACACAAAGAGACAGGGTCCTACAAGAAGAGACAGGCCCCAACAAGAAGAGACAGGGTCCTACATGGAGAGACAGGGTCCTACATGGAGAGACAGGGTCCTACATGAAGAGACAGGGTCCTACATGGAGAGACAGGGTCCTACATGAAGAGAGAGGGTCCTACATGGAGAGACAGGGTCCTACATGAAGAGACAGGGTCCTACATGAAGAGACAGGGTCCTACATGGAGAGACAGGGTCCCACATTGAGACAAAGGGTCCTACACAAAGAGACAGGGTCCCACATGGAGAGACAGGGTCCTACACAAAGAGACAGGGTCCTACATTGAGAGACAGGGTCCCACATGAAGAGACAGGGTCCTACATGGAGAGACAGGGTCCCACACAAAGAGACAGGGTCCTACATGGAGAGACAGGGTCCTGCATGGAGAGACAGGGTCCCACATTGAGAGACAGAGTCCCACACAAAGAGACAGGGTCCTACAAGAAGAGACAGGCCCCGACAAGAAGAGACAGGGTCCTACATGGAGAGACAGGGTCCCACACAAAGAGACAGGGTCCTACATGGAGAGACAGGGTCTTACATGGAGAGACAGGGTCCTACATGGAGAGACAGGGTCCCACATTGAGAGAAAGGGTCCTACACAAAGAGACAGGGTCCTACATGGAGAGACAGGCCCCGACAAGAAGAGACAGGGTCCTACATGGAGAGACAGGGTCCCACACAAAGAGACAGGGTCCTACAAGAAGAGACAGGCCCCAACAAGAAGAGACAGGGTCCTACATGGAGAGACAGGGTCCCACACAAAGAGACAGGGTCCTACATGGAGAGACAGGGTCTTACATGGAGAGACAGAGTCCTACATGGAGAGACAGGGTCCTACATGAAGAGACAGGGTCCTACATGGAGAGACAGGGTCCTACATGAAGAGACAGGGTCCTACATGGAGAGACAGGGTCCTACATGAAGAGACAGGGTCCTACATGAAGAGACAGGGTCCTACATGGAGAGACAGGGTCCCACATTGAGACAAAGGGTCCTACACAAAGAGACAGGGTCCCACATGGAGAGACAGGGTCCTACACAAAGAGACAGGGTCCTACATGGAGAGACAGGGTCCTACATGAAGAGACAGGGTCCTACATGGAGAGACAGGGTCCCACATTGAGAGAAAGGGTCCCACACAAAGAGACAGGGTCCCACATGAAGAGACCGGGGCTTACATGAAGAGACAGGGTCCTACATGGAGAGACAGGGTCCTGCATGGAGAGACAGGCCCCCACATGGAGAGACAGGGTCCTACATGGAGAGACAATGTCCCACATGGAGAGACAGGGTCCTACATGGAGAGACAGGGTCCTACATGAAGAGACAGGGTCCTACATGGAGAGACAGGGTCCTACATGGAGAGACAATGTCCCACATGGAGAGACAGGGTCCTACATGGAGAGACAGGGTCCTACATGAAGAGACAGGGTCCTACATGGAGAGACAGGGTCCTACATGAAGAGACAGGGTCCTACATGAAGAAACAAGGTCCTATATTGAGAGACAGGCCCCTACACGGAGGAACAGGGCCCCACATGAAGAGACAGGGTCCTACATGGAGAGACAGGGTCCCACATTGAGAGACAGGGTCCCACATGAAGAGACAGGGTCCTACATGGAGAGACAGGGTCCCACACAAAGAGACAGGGTCCTACATGGAGAGACAGGGTCCTACATGGAGAGACAGGGTCCCACATTGAGAGACAGGGTCCCACACAAAGAGACAGGGTACTACAAGAAGAGACAGGCCCCGACAAGAAGAGACAGGGTCCTACATGGAGAGACAGGGTCCCACACAAAGAGACAGGGTCCTACAAGAAGAGACAGGCCCCGACAAGAAGAGACAGGGTCCTACATGGAGAGACAGGGTCCCACACAAAGAGACAGGGTCCTACATGGAGAGACAGGGTCTTACATGGAGAGACAGGGTCCTACATGGAGAGACAGGGTCCTACATGGAGAGACAGGGTCTTACATGGAGAGACAGGGTCCTACATGGAGAGACAGGGTCTTACATGGAGAGACAGGGTCCTACATGGAGAGACAGGGTCCTACATGGAGAGACAGGGTCCTACATGAAGAGACAGGGTCCTACATGGAGAGACAGGGTCCCACATTGAGAGAAAGGGTCCTACACAAAGAGACAGGGTCCCACATGGAGAGACAGGGTCCTACACAAAGAGACAAGGTCCTACATGGAGAGACAGGCTCCTACATGAAGAGACAGGCCCCCACATCGAGAGACAGGGTCCTACATGGAGAGACAGGGTCCTACATGGAGAGACAGGCCCCTACATGGAGAGACAGGGTCCTACATGGAGAGACAGGGTCCCACATGGAGAGACAGGGTCCTACATGGAGAGACAGGGTCCTACATGAAGAGACAGGGTCCTACATGGAGAGACAATGTCCCACATGGAGAGACAGGGTCCTACATGGAGAGACAGGGTCCTACATGAAGAGACAGGGTCCTACATGGAGAGACAGGGTCCTACATGAAGAGACAGGGTCCTACATGAAGAAACAAGGTCCTATATTGAGAGACAGGCCCCTACACGGAGGGACAGGGCCCCACATGAAGAGACAGGGTCCTACATGGAGAGACAGGGTCCCACATTGAGAGACAGGGTCCCACATGAAGAGACAGGGTCCTACATGGAGAGACAGGGTCCCACACAAAGACACAGGGTCCTACATGGAGAGACAGGGTCCTACATGGAGAGACAGGGTCCCACATTGAGAGACAGGGTCCCACACAAAGAGACAGGGTACTACAAGAAGAGACAGGCCCCGACAAGAAGAGACAGGGTCCTACATGGAGAGACAGGGTCCCACACAAAGAGACAGGGTCCTACAAGAAGAGACAGGCCCCGACAAGAAGAGACAGGGTCCTACATGGAGAGACAGGGTCCCACACAAAGAGACAGGGTCCTACATGGAGAGACAGGGTCTTACATGGAGAGACAGGGTCCTATATGGAGAGACAGGGTCCCACATTGAGAGAAAGGGTCCCACACAAAGAGACAGGGTCCTACATGGAGAGACAGGCCCCGACAAGAAGAGACAGGGTCCTACATGGAGAGACAGGGTCCCACACAAAGAGACAGGGTCCTACAAGAAGAGACAGGCCCCGACAAGAAGAGACAGGGTCCTACATGGAGAGACAGGGTCCCACACAAAGAGACAAGGTCCTACATGGAGAGACAGGGTCTTACATGGAGAGACAGGGTCCTACATGGAGAGACAGGGTCCTACATGGAGAGACAGGGTCCTACATGGAGAGACAGGGTCTTACATGGAGAGACAGGGTCCTACATGGAGAGACAGGGTCTTACATGAAGAGACAGGGTCCTACATGAAGAGACAGGGTCCTACATGGAGAGACAGGGTCCCACATTGAGAGAAAGGGTCCTACACAAAGAGACAGGGTCCCACATGGAGAGACAGGGTCCTACACAAAGAGACAAGGTCCTACATGGAGAGACAGGCTCCTACATGAAGAGACAGGCCCCCACATCGAGAGACAGGGTCCTACATGGAGAGACAGGGTCCTACATGGAGAGACAGGCCCCTACATGGAGAGACAGGGTCCTACATGGAGAGACAATGTCCCACATGGAGAGACAGGGTCCTACATGGAGAGACAGGGTCCTACATGAAGAGACAGGGTCCTACATGGAGAGACAATGTCCCACATGGAGAGACAGGGTCCTACATGGAGAGACAGGGTCCTACATGGAGGGACAGGCCCCTACATGGAGGGACAGGGGTTTGAAGGGCCCAGTGGAGCAGCATGGCGGCCTGGCTTCCTGCAGTCTGGCCCAGATAGCAGTGTCTTGTTACAGAGCCGAGCACCAGCAGGTCTGGAAGGAATGAAGAGTGGCTTTTTTGAGTGTCCGGAACATTGCTATGTGACACCAATGCTTTGTGATTATTATTCTGCACATTTAAATTTACATTAGTCTGCTTTGAGCTCTACTTTCACCAGAGCTTCTTTTGCTGCGCTTTACTCCATCAGTTATTTTTAATGAGGCGTTTTTATAGACTGTTGTGCTGGTCGACGGACATTTCTGTTATTTCTAACTGATCCGTGGTGCAACTCAGCTTGGGTCGCACTATTCTGAAGTAACATTAAAAGAACTGTTACAGTGTACTGATCCTCTGGTATGGCAGTATATTTCACTCTGGTAGCCGTCAACTGTCAAGAAGAGCACAGTCCCAGAAACAGGAAGCAGGTGGAGAAATATCCAGAATCCTGCTTTTATTGGCAGCTCCTCACATCTCAGATAATATACCAGAGATCCTTTTGTTTCAACTGGAACCAAATAGCATTTTTTTTCTTTTCTGTTTTATCAAAGCTTTTCTTTTCTTTCGCCTGATCTGAAGTCTGTGTTTCATCTCGTTACACACAAACTGATGGAGTACTTATTGTGGAAATGATATTCTCCAATAGCATGAGATGTGATTCATGAGCGTGATCACTTGAATAAAAATGAGTCCGATAAGACATCTTCAGGTTCTTCATCATAATCAGGTGAATCTCCTGCATTAGGCGCAGACGTCAGCTTCCAGCTGGTTCCTGGTTGGTCCTGAAGCTCACAGACGGACACAAACATCACGGAGGTGAGCTAAATCTCCATTTATCTTAACCCCAGTCAGTTTAATTCATTTAGTTACTTAATGACAGAACAGATACAGAAGACCACCGTCGCTGTGATAACAGGCCTGAAGTTTGTGACTATCTCTATTCGCTTTCTACCGTCTCTGGAAGCAACACAAGGAGCCGTTCGTGTTTCTGCACATGCTGCTGATGAAGCAGTCTGACTGCTGAAAAGACAGGAAGTCTCCATGTTTTCCATGTGTGCCAGGACGGAAGGGTTTTCAGGAAAAAGCACCATCCGACCGACAGCTAACCAAACCAGCCAAATCATACTGGAGCTAATGTATTCATCCAGTTCAGCCGCTCATTTCAGCGAGGCATTTGTCACTTTCAGATTCTTGTTAGATACGTTCTGCTGAGTATTCTAGTCCAAATCTCCAAATCTAATTATACTTTGCAATTAATCACTCGCAGCCTTTCGGCTCAAGGCTTCTGATTACTTTTACATTATCATAACCCTGGCCGGGCCTCTCCGCCACTATAACCCTGCAGCGAGTGGAAACTGACGATGGCGGTTTGCTGTGGCTGTGGCGTGGGTTTCGGGGGAAACTTGGCGGCCGTTCCGTGGCGTTCTGGCTGACCTTGTCCCTGTTGCTGGTCCCGCTCGGTGCCTGCTGAGAGGCAGCAGCTGCACCGCTCCGCTCGGCTCCTCCCATCAGGAGTTTATTCTGTGTGGAGGGGTTTTCTCATTAAAGCACAGCAACAGAAGCAAACAGGAAGCAGTGCAAGCGTGATGCCGCAGAGCCTCAGACCTGTGTCTTCATTCATGGGATGGATGGTTAAATTCACACAGGAAAAACACAATTAAAACAATTATTGCCTCCTCCTATTGTGTGAAGTCATGAATCTGAGGGTAGCTGGTGACTCTGAGGCGGAGCTGACACTCAGACTGAAGAGCAGCCCAGAGCAGAGCTGCCTCTCCTGACTGCTCCACACATTTCAAACATCACGAGTGATTATATTAGTGCAACTCATCGTCTCACTCTTTTTATTTGTTCATATCATTCTGACCGAACCCTGACTTATACTTCACATGGAGCAATTTAGATGCTTAAATGATCAATTATTTCCACTCAGGGTGATCGTTTACAGTAGCGTGGTTAAAGCAGCGTCTTTAAATTTCTTGATCTGTCCTCTCACTGTTTCATGAAAGACTACAGATGTATAGATAACTCACGTCCAGAGAGTCCTGGACAGGAGCCAGGTCTGTCTTCACCTCCATCAGCTCGGACCCCCGGCGCCAGACGTCACAAACACTTCAGCCCACTATTACTCTGTTTCAACTTCACAGGTGAGTTGATCAAAGACTCTGAACACCGACACACACACACACACACACACACACACACACACACACACACACACACACACGGTTCCGTGCAGCTGACAGGCTGGCAGAATGCTGGCCGTCATGAGGGAGCAGTGTGTGGGACTGTGGCAGACCAGGCTGAGCTCACCACGTCTTCACTAACAGGCTGCAGCTTCCTGCTGCTCGGGCGGCGGGACGGAGATGTCAAAGAGCATCTCTGCTCCCTTTCATACGCCGTGTAATTAGCCGTCGCTGGACGGCCGTGGCTGGTGACTGGGAGCCGACAAGTCTGGATGAAAGATCTGCGGGGCTTTGAAATCCGGGCCGTTCGTAAACATCTCAGCAAATTAGCAGAGCACTAAATGCGAGCTGTGTTTGCAGCGACTCGTTTCCCTGTGTGCCTCGTTTCGTGCTCATCAGCAGCCCGTGCTCTTTGAATTCCGACGCATCCTTGCTGACAAACAGCAGCTTATTTGCTGGGCTTGTGTTGGGGTGAGCTGAACCAGTCCAGTGAAGCGGAGGTTTGCTTCACGTCACGTCAACAATAGCAGGTTCCACCTGCACAGGCCAGGAGTCCGTCACAGGATGAACATCCACACACACTCACACACTCAGGACATAACCTCAAAGGCAGGGAGGAAACTCGAGAAGCTGCTCTCTCTGTGTCTCAAGGCCTCATCACTCTGTGATCATCCTGCTTAACACAATAAATACATTTCTCAAATGTTTTTCTACCAAAACCAACATTTCTCTCTTCAAACAAGATCAAGAATGTAACTCGTTCTTCGTTTGCGTTCTGTTCCACGTGAGGCCAACCTTCACTTTAGAGAAACCCATGGACTATCAGCTCTTTGAAATGCTGGCCCAACACACCAACAGCCAGAATCATGGTTTGAATGTTGAGAGAAGACACCAGTCCTCTGAAAGCAGGCCAATGCACACCAGTGTGTGCCGTATGGAGAGCTGAAAGTGACTAAATTAAATAGAAAATATCATTAAATAACTATTTACTATTTCATTATTAACTACAAAGCAAATTAGTGAGCCTAGTTCATTTTAAGATAACGTTCATGTATTTGCAAGTCATTATTCTATTTTCTGTGTACTTGAAGGAAAACCATTAGCAGTGTAATAAAATCCTATACTGAAGGCTTGTTTGTTTTCTTTCAGAAGATTAAGTGTGGTCTGGATAAAGGATAAGGAATATTTTTGTACCATTTACTCTTCAAGAGATGCCATACAGAGATTAATACTGTCAGTTTAATCCTGATCTTCACTGGAGAATCATGGGTCACTGCTCCGGATCTTCCTTCCACTAATTCAGCCGGGCCTGGAACTGTAACGGTCTTAGAACTGAAGGGGATCAGTCTCCACAGTGGCCCTGGAGAAGGTACTGAGCTGGACCCTATGGAGGATCCTGTCCAGGTTAAAGGGAGCAAAGCCGTTTGCCCAAAGGAGTGGTTGTGAGAATAATGAGCTGAACAAGCCACTCCGATGAAGTATATGTTACAGCTCCTCCAATGTCTCATGAGCTCTCAGAGAGCGCTGCAGTTTCCATGGTGCATGCTGAACACAGCTGAATCTTGTGTTGTATTGTCCTTGTATTTTTGGGCCAGTCATTTAAAAAAATTTGATCTGGATAAAAATCATCCTGATTTCAAAATCCCATTTTTTGCTGTGCAGGATCAGGTAATCTGTCTTACTTTAATGCCAGTTGTTCAAATCAACATTGGATTAAATCACTCCGACCCAGACCCACAGTTTTCAAGATGCCCTCATCCGGATTCGCAGTGGTCTAAGTGGAACATGCAATGTGGCCTGGCAGCAATGTAGAGACAAAACAGCAGGTAGAAGAGCCAGCATGGGCTCACTTAAAATAACATCCACTTCTGTTTCTGATTTCCTGTATGACCACTCATCTGAGGCCCAGCAAAGCTACAGAAACAAATACACTGTGGATATTTTGAAAAACTCTTGAATCAAAGCAAAGAATTCTAAGTGTCCGACAGTCAGCACAGTGCATAACGTTCAGGGCTCTTCGGCATGTTCCAGCCCTGCTTCAGGAGGCAGGTGTGACGCTCTCCCTGCTTTGCTGCAGTTTGTCCAGCTGGATTTGTTCCTCCCCCCTGACCGGCCACCTTAAAGAGGTGGGGGAGTTTGAGCACCGGCGTGATCCCAGCAGCCATGCTGTCCGGGGCTTCATGCCCCTGACAGGGTCTCCCATGGCAGACAGGTCCTGGGTGAAGGGCCAGACTAAGAGAGGTCCACAGAGGCCTGGCAGAGGGAGGGGGGAGTGTGGGGGATGACTGCTGCCAGGTGTGAGTAGTTCGTCATCAGACTTACTTGAACAATTTCTCTGCTTAAGAGAGCTCCTTACTACTACGACTGCGGAAGACATTTTGGGCTGTGTGGACTTGTGTTTGAGTTCAGTGGGCGTCGCTGTCACAGCTGACGGTGCTGCCTCCATGACAGAAAAAACTCGAGAAAGCTCCCAATGCAACATGGAACCATTGTTTTCTGCACCGGGAGGCACGAGCAGCAGAGGACATGGCGCCGTGCTTCATGGGACGTTACATGATGCCGTCCAAGTGGACTGCATCAAACCCAGTGCATAGAACACCCAATGTTTTCAAAAACTGTGCCAAGATCTTGGTAGTGAGCATGTACAGCTGGAGCAGTGGCGAGCGGTGACCTGTTACAGGGGTCATGTCAGCTACAGCCAGCGCCCAATTTTTGGGTATTTATTTATTAATAAAAACACGTCATATGTTTTTTACGGAGCCCCGGAGGTGTTAGGCTGCAGAATATTTTATTAAGGCGAGGGCACGCCTTCTATAGTGTGGGTACGCGTTAATAAAGCCTTCCCTCCACGCTATATTATATTGAGGGACCGGGATAAATAAAGCGTTCCCTCCACGCCACTAGCGGCACAAATCAGAGCCAGGCCGGGGGCGGGGCAAATGACCGGGCCTTTTAATCCAAACAATAAAAGTCATAATAACATCATTATACAACATACACCTGCAACAAGCGCGACTTACAAGCTTCGGCACCACGGAGAGCGAATATGTCACTTTGAAATCCATCAAACAGATGTGAAGTTACAAACCAAGAGAACAAGAAAAACTGCACACTGCAGTCCTTATTGCTCAGTTCTGATTGTTTTTGTTTGGCTGTTCAGAGTACACCTCTAATGTGGCCTGACTGCAGACTGTGATGTGAACAGTTCAGACTTCAGAAGTGACACGCTTGCTCAGTTTAACATGAATGACATTACGCACAAGGTGTGTGATGAGAGGCAACAAACACAGAGACCGAAACTGAGCTTCACAATGTTGGAGAAGTTTGTTCCCATAACGCAAAACCTGATGTCACAGCAGCTCCCCTTGAGTGAGCTCTTATTAAAGAGGACGTTGATCGGCTGGTTTTGCTCATTTGTATTTAATTTCTAGCCCCCCCTAGAAGACCTATACAGGATAACCGGCACTGAAAGCTTCTAAGATCTGTGTCTTTTACTGCGCCGCTTCCTTGCTTTTCCTCCTTCCTCCGAAAATGCTCTGTTCAGTTGACTCCATCCCAGTCTCATCCATGTGCACATCCCACTCGCTGTGATTGGTCACACCCACTTTGCCGATAAGGAAGTGGAGATAACTGTTGCCATATCAGCTGTTTGTGAAATGGCACATTCTTCAGAAATCCAGCCTGAACTTTTGAACATATTGAGCCTCTTCTGTGGAATCACTTCCATTTAATTTCGCGTTGCGTTCAAGGACCTTCTCGGCGGTGTGGTGCATTCAAAGACAGTTGGTGACGACTGCTGGCTCTCCTCTGGGACTCAGACGTGTTTGTGAGCTGATTGTAAAAATATTTATTTGCGCCTACAGTGTTTCCTGCAGGATAAAAGTTTAGCCAGGGGGGAATGTGTGTGTGTGTGTGTGTGTGTGTGTGTGTCGGGGGGGGGGGGCGATGCCGAGCAGTGCGCTGCTCACACGGAGTGTCCAAGCGGCCGCCGCTGCTGCTCCGCGGTGCACAACTGCTAATTAGCCGCAGACGCGGCACTATTTTTTTATTTATTTTTCCTGTCCGTTGTCCGGGCGCTGCAGAATTTAGCGCGAGCCGGGCGCCCGGACTGAAAAGGTCTGGCAGAAACCCTCATGGGAG
Organism: Salarias fasciatus; assembly: GCF_902148845.1. Taxonomy (NCBI): domain Eukaryota; kingdom Metazoa; phylum Chordata; class Actinopteri; order Blenniiformes; family Blenniidae; genus Salarias; species Salarias fasciatus. The sequence continues at coordinate 30,663,230 of NC_043762.1, forward strand.
GATTGTATTTTCACTGACCTGCTGCAGTGACGCTGCTCTGATAATAAACCTGCTACGTCTTGGTGTAGCACACGATGTGCTGTTATGCTAGGATGACTCAGATGCTCCACAGACCTGCTGCGCTATGTTTTCGTTTCAACTTGCAGTGATCCCACACTTTGCGTCCCAAAACGCTTACTATTATTATTATTATTATAATAGAAAACATTCCCCCCTTGCCCCGTGTGGCAGATAACCCCGCTATTTACTCGCCAAACAGAAAATTCATCTGCCGTTGGTGGCTGTTAATTTCGGACGTTGGTGGTAATTCTAACTTTTTTGCGCTATTCCCCTATCAGCTGATGATTTCTTCCAGCACCCAACCTTACCATCTAAAATAACTTTTATAGCTAACACAAAATAAACACAGGACACTCAAAAGTTCTAACTTACCGCTTGCCAAACAGTGCCGTGCAAAATGCCATCTTTGTCTTCTTCTGACACAGAAAAAGAAATAATTCCCACTGCTGCCTGGCCGATTTCGTCTTCAGGAAAGCCAAATAAAACTGCCTTTCCAGGATGTCCAAATAAACATTTTCTAGGAGCCATGTTCTCTGGATCTAACACCAACACACTAAACCAGGCACAGAGAACCAGGGCTGGGTCTCAGCATGACCATATAAGGAAGCCCGGATCACATCTACGTCTCAACGGTCCGGCTTGAAAAAAACTCAGTGAACCAGAGCCTTCACAGCCAGGCAGAACTGTTTTCAGGGCTTGCGGGCAAACACATGAACCGCATTACTCGACACTTTGGTGTCATTTCACATTGGTATCAGACTATTTACAGGTTTAAAAAAGAGTTTCACTGATCAACGTCCCCTTTAAAGTGATTATAGCTGTATTTTATTTCTTATAAACCTGAAGGCGGACACTCTCTCCCGCCGACCCTGCTGACAGATCGCTGCTGCAGAGCCAAACATCTCAGAGCCATAGCGCTGAACAGGCTAACAGAGAGGCACAGACTGAGTTTTGTCAGCTCTCCTGATGTGTAGCATTTCATCTGAGAGCAGATGAGCAGGATCAGACTGTTTTCTGACTGACGCTGTCTCGTAGGAGCATACAGCAGCGCGCAAATGCGCACGAATGAGATGGACATCAATACAAATCAATACAATTCAGTCTTTGCGTTCAGTGCCATTTTCCCGGAGAACTTTTGAAGAAATGAGGGAAATAATTTCAAGTGGTCGACCTACTCCTGATGTAGTCATCACAAAACGGTAAAGAATTTTGTCCGTCACTTTTAAGCTAGCCCATATGAAAAACTTAAACGGCTAGCTAGCTGATCTTCAGAGTCTCTGCATCCTGCAAACTGTTATTTTAGCCTGATTAATCCATTCAGAAAGTCGGCACAGTGTTAATAAACTAAGTTTGTCAGATATATTAAAACAAACGTATGTTTCATTCACGTTTATCATCTACTGTTTGTAATGGAGACACCAGTCGATCTCCCCAGCGCTCTCTCCTTTTCTCTCATCACTCCTTATGCAGTGTTTAATCAAGCTTGTATTTAAGTTTATTTTTAAGTTTATCAAGTTTATTTCAAAGCACAGTGTTTTTCAGTATTAAACTACTGATAAGCTAATCAGAAGAAAAGGTCATTTGTGAACCTGAATCATTTCGAATTGCACGTTTATTATGAGTTTATATATGTATACACACATATATATATATATATATATATATATATATATATATATATATATATATATATATATATATATATATATATATATATATATATATGTAACCGGGTGGAAATGCAGGGTGCATGCAGTTGACATTAAACACCACCAGAGGGCACTTTCTGTTTTTGAGTCATCCCGTGAGACATCGCGAGACTTGGAGGTTCTCTGAGCGGCAAGAATGAGGAAGTTCATTTTCCCTCCTGAACGCAACACGCACGTTTGTCCGGGACAGATTTCTCCAGTGTCAGAAGGTAAAAGAATGATCATTGTGTGTTTTTCTTTTGTGTTCTACAGCCATATGCATGTGTAAACGTTTGATGACTGTATATGCTGCTGATGTGTGAACTGAGAAAAACGTATTCATTCAATGTTCTAGAATCTTGAGAGCTGCGAAATTTTGAAGATTTCTATGTTTGTGTGCTCTGTTATAGAGGGGGGAGCCACTACAGTTATTTTATGTAGGAGTGAAGTTTTGTTTTACATGTTGCTGAAGCTTTTGAGTCCCGAGTCTTTTGTAATAGAGAAATTTTATTTGGATTAATCTGTGACTGTACTAGAAAGAACTGGAAAGCAACAGTACAGCTCGTGTGAAGAGCTTTGAGCCTTTCGGAATTTATTTTATTTTATTTTTCCATCCATTGAGACACCCCCATCGATTGAAGGACTCTTGAGAGACTTTCTGCATCCTGATCCGGTGTTAAGTCACCTACAGGTGCTCTGCTATGCTGGAAGGAGACAGTGATAACGAAGAAAGTCCGAGTGCAAGTGCGATGGATCCAGTTGTCGATCTTCAGACCAAGCTGTCTGAACTGAGTGACAAGCATGATGAAGCTATGGCTAAAATAGCTGCTTTGAGTGTTGGCAGCAATAAGTCATATGTGTACCTACCAAGAGAATGCCCAATTCAGCCTTTCAGTGGCGATGCAGTAGTTGATGGGCGCCCTGTTGATGAGTTTCTGGATGAAGTCCAGCGGGTCATCAGAGCTCGGGGCTTAGGCAGAGATGAACAGGTTCACTTCATTCTTTCTCTTCTTCAGGGTTCTGCACTGGAAGAGGTCCGGTTATGTACTGATGGTGAAGCGGAAGAACCTGAAGACATTTTTGATTTTCTCCGGGGGGCCTACAGTGAGAGACAGTGTGGCTCAGCTATTGCAGACCTTTTATGGTCGTCACCAGCTGGAGGGGGAAGATTTCTTTGAGTACTCACATGCATTGTCCCAGATCCTTCGTTCAGCCCTGAAACAGAAGCCAGATGCAGTAACTGAAGGGAGAATAGCAATCAGAGACCAGTTTGCGGAGGGAGTCCAAGATCCCACGCTCAGAAGGGAACTTCGGAAAATGGTGAGAGAGAGACCAGACTCCACACTTTTTGATGTACGTGAAGAGGCTGTTGCTTGGTCTTCAGAAGACAAACCCCATGGCACCAGACTTGCCAAAAGCAGGAACATTTTGTGTGACAGGACTGCAGAGGGAGGTCAGTGTAGAGGTGGCAGACAAGACCAGACATCTGCGACACTTGATGAAATCCTTAAGGTGGTTTCAGAACAAGGCATGGCTATTGGAGAGCTAGTGAACGCCGTGAGGGAAAGTGTCACTGTCAGAGAAAGGTCTTACAGGAGTGGAAAGCCCCGACCAAAGTTTTAGTTCACAGAAGATGGAAAACCTGTCTGCTTCAAGTGCAAGGGGGTGGGACACATTGCGAGGGAGTGCAAATCATTCAAACAACGGAGCCAGTCTGCTACCAGTGGTGCGTCTGATCAGGGAAACTAGCTTCCTCGGTTGCCAAGAGCCGGGTAATCCGAGGTGAGACTACAGGCTCAAAGACCCTGACTCGTGAGAGGTTTTTTGAACGTGCAGTTGTTAAGTGTCCGGAAGTGAAAGTTGAGGTTGGCGGTGTTAAAGCAAGGACCCTGTTAGATACCGGAAGCCAGGTTAGCACCATCTCAGAGACCTTTTTCCAGAAACACTTGCTAGGTGAACAAGAAGACTTAACCTCCACAGCTAAATGGCTTAAGTTGACTGCAGCTAACTCATTACCAATCCCTTACATAGGCTATATTGAGTTGGATGTGCAAACAATGGGGTTAACTGTGCCAGAGTGTGGGTTTTTAGTAGTCAGAGAGCCAGAAAAACAAGAAATAGTTTCAGAAAAGTCCATCCCTGAACAGAGCAAAGCAGAGCAGCAGATTCATGAGAATGATCCCAGGCAAGAGGAGTCCCCACCAGTTCTCATTGCACTCTAAAAAGTAATTCAGAGAAGCTTCTAACACCACTTGATTTAATACATGGATCCAAGTAAAAAAATTGTAATTAGTTGATTTTGATAAACTTTCTAAGTTCCAAACCAATTTTTTTTCAAGTTATGAAAAAGTTGTTATGTTCTTAATTACATCAACTTAATTTTGCTTGCAATTTGAACTCAAAATTCATTGTTGATGGGTTTAAAACAAAATTCAAGTTGTTATAACTTAACAAACTTGGCTTGATGATTTGATTTTGTCAACGTTGACTTCACAATTTTAAGTTCCCTCTCGCCTCACACCATGCCTGGACCAGCTGGACAGCGGGTTAGCAGGATGAAAAACCTCGATACAGGCAACATTTCATGGTGACTAAAATTCATTTTTAGTAGGGTGAGGACACCACGTCGGCAGGGTTAGTGTTGGTCACAACATAAAGGAAGCTGGCTCTTTGAAGAATTTAACAATGATGATGGTAGTGCCACAATGCATCATGGGAGTTTGGGATGAGATATTCAAGATTTAAACATTGGTTTCATGATTTATTTCGATGTTCTGATGTTAATAGTGTTATTGGTAGTTGTGTTTGGTTGTGTTCTTGTTGTTCAGTTAATCTAAATAGTTTAGTTACTTTTTGTGTCAAACCTGGAATGAGAAGTACTGAGCATTTAATCTGCTCCTGCTACTACTCTAAACCTTATAGAGTTCAACAGAACAGTTCCCATATGCCAAAGGCCTGATACTGCCTGTGCAGAATCAGTCCACAGTGCCTATGACAGCATCGTATTCCCAAATACTCACAACATTAAGGTTCAACAGAAACTGGCCATTTTAACAACTTAAAAGTAGGCAGCCAATTTATTTGAGTAATCAACATAAAAATCTTGTATTTATTAAGTAAGCAGTACTTAAAATGATCTTTGACTAATGACAAAAAATGAATTCACTCAAAGTAATGTAGTTTGTTGATTCAATGTAATTTCTGAGGTTGCCATAACTTAAAAAGACTAATGCTAACTTTTGCGTTGATTTTTTTTGTTGAGTCTAGACATTTGTTTTTAGAGTGTAGCTGTACTTTTGGCTCAGTATGAGGAAGTTTTTGCTTTCAGTGACGAAGACCTAGGCTACACTGATAAAGTCAGACATGAGATTAATTTGGTTGATGACGTCCCAGTTTCACAGCCGTACAGGCGTATACCTCCAACACAGTACTAAGAGGTTCAAGAGCACATAACACAGTTATTGAAAAAAGGTGTAATCAAGGAGAGCACAAGTGCCTATGCCTCACCCATTGTGCTTGTGAGGAAGGCAGACAACAGCTTGAGACTCTGCGTAGATTACAGGCGACTGAACTCCAAGACCAGACGAGATGCATTTCCCTTGCCACGCATTGACGAGTGCTTTGATGCACTGCATGGGCAAAGTTTTTCTCGACCATTGACCTTGCCAGTGGTTACCACCAGGTGGCTGTACATGAGAAGGACAGGCACAAGACTGCATTCACCACTCCATTTGGGCTCTTTGAGTACACCAGACTGCCCTTTGGTGTTTGCAATGGGCCGGCAACTTTTCAAAGGCTCATGCAGGCCACGATGAGTGCCTTGGTTTTCCAGATCATGCTTGTATATTTGGATGATATACTGGTCTACTCACCGACATTTGAAGATCACTTGACACGACTTCAAACAGTGTTACAGAGACTCAGAGAGACAGGGTTAAAGGTCAAGGTGGAAAAATGTCATTTCCTACAGTCAAGTGTGCGTTTTCTTGGTCATCAAATTTCAGCTGAGGGAATAGGCACAGATCCAGGCAAGCTAGCTGCAGTGACAGATTGGCCAACACCTACCACAGTGAAGGACCTCCGGTCATTCCTAGGATTCTGTAGCTACTACAGGAAGTTTCTGCAGGGATTTTCTCAGATGGCAGGACCTTTACATGATGTGGTCAATGTTTGTGTGAAAGAGAACAACCCAGCCAAGGCTAAGAACATGTTTGACAGTTTGTGGACACCAGCTTGCCAACAATCTTTTGATCAACTCAAAGATGGGCTTACCAGTGCACCCTTACTGGCTTATGCTGATTTTTCATTCCTTTTGTTGTGGAGACAGACGCCAGCAGTTTAGGGTTAGGTGCCGTTCTCTGTCAGGTACAGGAGGGCAAAAAAACGTGTGATAGCCTATGCCAGCAGACGATTAAGTAATGCAGAGAAAAATGACAGGAACTACAGCAGTTTGAAGCTGGAGCTTCTTGCTCTTAAGTGGGTTGTGTCCGAAAAGTTTAGAGGGTACTTGTTGGGCTCTAAGTTCACTGTAATCACTGATAACAACCCTCTGTGCCATCTATCAGCAAAGCTTGGAGCCATTGAACAACGCTGGGTCACTCAGCTAGCTCCCTTTGACTTCGAGGTGCAGTACCGCCCTGGGCGATGTAACACTGCTGCTGACACCCTCTCTAGGCAGCCATTAGCAGGGGAGCCCCAGCCAGCAGGCGATGATGAGGAGTTTGATGGGTGCGTGTCCATTTGCAATGTGGTCAAGAGAGGAACACCTTTGGAGCCAGATCTAGTCACTGCAGGTGTAACGTGCTGTCAGGTGAGGCAAGCTCGGGCTACAGCAGTTGAGCGAGATACAAGTTTCACTGATGCTCAGGGAAATACACCGACCCGACCAGGTTACTCTAAAGAGGAATTGGAGCAGTTTCAGCACAGCGACCCCACTCTGAAATTTTTCAGGCAGATCTGGGACCAGAAAAACAAGCCCACCCACCAGCAGAGGAGAGGTTTGACTAAACCTGTTGTTTCCTTACTCAGGCAGTGGTCCAGAATCAGAGAGATTGAAGGATTATTGTATCGCGTCATTAAAGATGAGCACTTGGGAGAGTGTCAACAGCTCCTTTTGCCAGCATGTTTAAAGGAAGCTGTACTGGAGAGTGTTCATGATCTCACGGGAAATCAGGGAATTGAACGCACCCAGAACCTATTGAGACAGAGATGTTTCTGGGTTGGGTTGCATGAAGATGTGGAGAAGTGGGTTAAAGAGTGCCAGAGATGTGTGCTTACAAAGTTAGCACAGCCAAAAATACGGGCTCCCATGCAGCCTTTTCTTGCCACAAGACCGCTAGAAGTTGTTGCTGTAGATTTTACCATGCTTGAACCAGCCTCTGATGGGCGGGAAAATGTGCTAGTGGTTACTGATGTTTTCACCAAGTTTACACAAGCTTTCCCTACCCGTGACCAGAAGGCCGATACCACCGCCAAAGTCCTCCTTTGTGAGTGGTTTATGAGATATGGTGTGCCAGAGAGATTGCATTCTGACCAAGGCAGGAACTTTGAAAGTGAGATCATTCAAGAACTGTGTAAACTGTATGGTGTTAAGAAAACTCGCACCACGCCACATCACCCGCAGGGAAATCCACAGTGTGAGCGTTTTAATAGGACCCTTCATGACCTGTTACGCACACTGCCACCAGAAAAGAAACGCCGTTGGCCAGAGCACCTACCTGAACTTGTCTATGCCTACAATGTAACTCCCCATGCCACCACAGGCCACTCACCATACTACCTCATGTTTGGAGTACACCCACACCTTCCTGTGGAAAGCGTTGCTAGGACAGAAACAGGTGCTGGACAGGAAGCATGACTGGCTAGTGGTTCATCAGGAACGGTTAAATGAGGCACATGACAGAGCGAGACGTTATGCTGAACAGAAAGCTGCTGAGAGACTCGAAAAGAGCACAGTATATTGTCCCTCTGTGGAAGTCGGTCAGCTTGTTTACCTCCGTCAATGGCCACAAGGCAGAAACAAAATCCAGGATGCCTGGAGTCCTACTGTGTACAGAGTTATTGAGGTTCGGGGCAGCACACATACAGTCGAGCCTGTTGAGGGTGGCCCCACAAAAAGGATTCACCGAGCAAACCTCAGACCTTGTGTTCGCCCGGTCCCTGCACCCAGAAAAAGGAAAGCGAGTGATCAATCTCTCACAACGGTCAGTTCTCCAGAAATCACATCAGACAGCTCCGTTTCTGATCCTGAGTATGTTGTGATCGAAAAAACTACTTACCCAAGTCTTGATCAGGGAGAAGGGGACCACGGACACGATGTCTCTGGTCAGAGCAGTGGTGTGTCACTGCCTGTTGAAATTGAGGAGCCAGTGTTTACGGTATCATCTGTAAGCGAACAGGAGTTTGAGCCCATGCCAGCTGCTCCTAGGACTCACAGCAGCACTGCTAGGGAAATGGAGGGTAGTGCACCCACTCCAGCACCTCGCCGGAGTAAGAGAGCAAATGCTGGGATGCATTCAAACCCTTGTCACATTCCCAGGTCAGCGTGTAATGCGATTACTTTGAGTCCTGATGTGTTGTCTCAGTTGTTGACCAGCATGGGTACAGTGTTCTTTAGAGAAGCTGTAAGGGAAGTTAAGAATATGAGTTAAGTCACCGGGACGTTGACTTATTAGCAGGGGAGAGTGTAACCGGGTGGAAATGCAGGGTGCATGCAGTTGACATTAAACACCACCAGAGGGCACTTTCTGTTTTTGAGTCATCCCGTGAGACATCGCGAGACTTGGAGGTTCTCTGAGCGGCAAGAATGAGGAAGTTCATTTTCCCTCCTGAACGCAACACGCACGTTTGTCCGGGACAGATTTCTCCGGTGTCAGAAGGTAAAAGAATGATCATTGTGTGTTTTTCTTTTGTGTTCTACAGCCATATGCATGTGTAAACGTTTGATGACTGTATATGCTGCTGATGTGTGAACTGAGAAAAACGTATTCATTCAATGTTATAGAATCTCGAGAGCTGCAGTGTTTCCAGGCCAAATAACGTGTTGTGGAAGCCCACGTTGTTGGTATGAAACTTTTCTGGAGTTATTTTCTTGTAAAGCTCATGACAAAAATGTATCAATGTTGAAGATTTCTATGTTTGTGTGCTCTGTTATAGAGGGGGGAGCCACTACAGTTATTTTATGTAGGAATGAAGTTTTGTTTTACATGTTGCTGAAGCTTTTGAGTCCCGAGTCTTTTGTAATAGAGAAATTTTATTTGTATTAATCTGTGACTGTACTAGAAAGAACTGGAAAGCAACAGTACAGCTTGTGTGAAGAGCTTTGAGCCTTTCGGAATTTATTTGATTTTATTTTTCCATCCATTGAGACACCCCCAATTAATTTTGTCCAGAATAAAGAACCCGAAATTTATTTCTGTGTCCTGTGCAGTATTGTTTTGCCAGGCTACACACACACACACACACACATATATATGTATGTATATATGTATATGTGTGTGTGTGTGTGTGTGTGTGTGTGTGTGTGTGTGTGTGTGTCTGTGTGTGTGTGTGTGTGTGTGTGTGTGTGTGTGTGTGTGTCTGTGTCTGTGTGTGTATGTACAGATCCAGGCCATAAACACCTCCGCCCTACCAGTAATCAGATACCCTGCTGGCATAATATCCTGGCCACTGGAAGAAATGCAAGCCACTGATATCAAGACAAGAAAGCTCCTTACAATGCACGGAGGGTTCCACCCTAAGTCCAGCATACTGAGGCTGTACACCAAGAGAAAGGAGGGAGGCCGAGGACTAGTGAGTGTCAGAGCCACGATCCAGGAGGAAACCAAGAGCCTCCATGAGTATACCAAGAAGATGGCCCCAGTGATGATCTGCTAAGTGAATGCCTCAGACACCAAAAGCCCAGTGAGGAGGAGCCAGAGGAGCTATCATGGACAGACAAAGCCCTGCATGGCATGGACCACCGACACATTGAAGAAGTGGCTGACATTGGAAAAACATACCAGTGGCTGGAAAAGGCTGGACTGAAGGACAGCACAGAGGCACTAATCATGGCTGCACAAGAACAGGCCCTGAACACGAGATCAGTAGAGGCCGGGATCTACCACACCAAACCAGACCCCAGGTGCAGACTGTGCAAAGAAGCCCCAGAGACAGTACAGACCATCACAGCAGGGGGTCAGATGCTGGCAGGCAAGGCAGACATGGAACGGCACAACCAGGTAGTGGGCATCGTGTACAGGAACATGTGTACCGAGTATGGACTGGAGGTCCCAGGGTCCAGATGGGAGACTCCTCCAAAGGTGGTCCAGAACAATCGAGCCAAGATCCTGTGGGACTTCCAGATCCAGACTGACCAGCAGGTGATGGCCAATCAACCAGACATAGTGGTGGTGGATAAACAGCAGGAGACAGCTGTGGTGATAGATGGAGCAATCCCAAGTGATGGAACATCAGGAAGAAGGAGCAGAGAAGCTGGAGAAGCACCAAGGGCTGAGGGAAGAGAGAGAGAGAGAGTGGGGCGTGAAGGCAACAGTGATACCAGTAGTGATCGGGACACTGGCAGCAGGAACCCCCGAGCTGGGAGGATGGCTCCAGCAGAGACCAGGAACAACATCTGAGAGCTCCGTTCAGAAGAGCACAATCCTAGGAACAGCTAAGATCCTGCAGAACCCTCCAGCTCCAGGCCTCTGGTAGAGGACCCGAGCTGGAAGGAGACAGACACAATACCGCCGGGGTGGCGAGAACACAGGTTTATATATACAGTATATATATTGTTACTGTGATTGTTACTGAAATGTTCTGAATGTTATGTCAGCCATAAAGCTGACATAACATTCAGAACATTTCAGTAATCGAAGGATTAATACTTGAATAAGTGACTAGCTAGTTCTAAAATGAAATTGTTATATATTCAATGAGTGGCTATTAAAACTAAACTATATATTTTCAGTTCATTTTGAAACTACTGCCCGGTGGTTACAGTTTTTGTATTCCATGTTTGTGCATAAAAGCACTGCTTCATCTTAAAATGGCTGGAACTGAAGTGTCCTGGTTGTTATGTCACCTAATAACTGATGTTTGAATAAGTGACTGGATAGTTTTAATAGGAAATTGTGATATATTCAGCAAGTGGGTGCTCAGCAAAAGCTACAGATTTGAGTCCTTCTTGGTACTGCTGCTCAGTGCTCACACTTTTTTTTATTTCATGATTGCGTATGTTAAGGCCTCAATCGCACATACGCGGCTTGCTCCTTGGTTTGGAAATGCTCCTTGGTTTGGGTCGCGGCTTGTCGGAATGGTGATGATGGGTCCTGGAGCCAGACCAGGTGAGAACCACTGCATTACACCATAACTTCATTTCTCATTTTCCTAATAATATTTATTCATCCTTTGTTTTTGATTCAGGAGTGTATTCATACTGCTGGAACAAGTCCATTCCTCTTCTGGTGTAAATCTATCAATAAATCAAACAATCTGTCTGTCTGCGTTTATACATTATCTCACCAAATTAGATCATACCTTTTCCAATGATTTAATTGTATTTCTGAAGTATTGATGTAACAACTAGTGTATGTGCGTGTGTATGTGTATGTGTGTTGTCCCTATATGAACCTCCTGCATTATGGTCTTGATAAAATATTCCATGACACGAAAAATAGAATCGAGTAGAAGACTTTATTAATCTCACAGTGGAGAAATGTACCGATGCAGGAGGCTTACAGAACGCACAGGGGGGTGCAAAGTAATGAAATGAAAGGCGGAATAGAACAAGTAACAGAGCAAATCATAGCAGATAATGGAACGCTAAAAACGAGGAAGATCTAACTAACTGTATGTGCAACATGAAACTCAAGCTATAGGACAAAAAATTATATAATATATGCAATATATAATATATAATACAATATATAATTATACAGTACAATGTATATTATATACAATGTGTTTCACCAGAGTGAATAGAGTGTCCAAAAGGGGTTAAAGTGACCGGGGTTGCGGGATGTTACAATGTCCAGTCTGACAGCGGTGGACACGAAGGACCTGCTCTGTCCTGCACTGAGGGCATCTCAGTCGGCCACTGGAGGAGCTGCTGAGCTCCTCTACCGTCCACTGCAGTGGCTCAGAGCTGCTGTTCATGATGGACGTGAGCTTGGCCAACATCCTCCTCCCACCCACATCCTCCACAGAGTCCAGAGTCCTGAGTCCAGAGTCCTGAGTCCTGAGTCCTGAGTCCAGAGTCCAGAGTCCAGAGTCCAGAGTCCAGAGTCCAGAGTCCAGAGTCCTGAGTCCTGAAAAAGTGAATTAGTGACCCCAATCCACCTATCTATCACTGGAACAGTTTCTTCCTGTAGCGACCCCCCCCCCCCTTCCTGTAGCGATCTCTCCCCCTTCCTGTAGTGATCTCCCCCCCTTCCTGTAGCGATCTCCCCCCCCCCTTCCTGTAGCGATCTCTCCCCCTTCCTGTAGCGATCTCTCCACCTTCCTGTAGTGATCTCCCCCCCCTTCCTGTAGTGATCCCCCCCCCTTCCTGTAGTGATCTCCCCCCCTTTCTGTAGTGATCCCCCCCCCTTCCTGTAGTGATCTCCCCCCCTTCCTGTAGCGATCTCCCCCCCTTCCTGTAGCGATCTCTCCACCTTCCTGTAGTGATCTCTCCACCTTCCTGTAGTGATCTCCCCCCTTCCTGTAGTGATCTCCCCCCTTCCTGTAGCGATCTCTCCACCTTCCTGTAGTGATCTCTCCACCTTCCTGTAGTGATCTCCCCCCTTCCTGTAGTGATCTCCCCCCCTTCCTGTAGTGATCTCTCCCCCTTCCTGTAGTGATCTCCCCCCTTCCTGTAGTGATCTCCCCCCTTCCTGTAGTGATCTCCCCCCCTTCCTGTAGCGATCCCCCCCCCTTCCTGTAGCGATCCCCCCCCTTCCTGTAGTGATCTCCCCCCCTTCCTGTAGCGATCCCCCCCCCCTTCCTGTAGCGATCTCCCCCCTTCCTGTAGCGATCTCCCCCCCTTCCTGTAGCGATCTCCCCCCCTTCCTGTAGCGATCCCCCCCCTTCCTGTAGTGATCTCCCCCCCTTCCTGTAGCGATCCCCCCCCCCTTCCTGTAGCGATCTCCCCCCTTCCTGTAGCGATCTCCCCCCTTCCTGTAGTGATCTCCCCCCCTTCCTGTAGTGATCTCCCCCCCTTCCTGTAGCGATCCCCCCCCTTCCTGTAGTGATCTCCCCCCCTTCCTGTAGTGATCTCCCCCCCTTCCTGTAGTGATCTCCCCCCCTTCCTGTAGCGATCCCCCCCCTTCCTGTAGTGATCTCCCCCCCTTCCTGTAGTGATCTCCCCCCTTCCTGTAGTGATCTCCCCCCCTTCCTGTAGCGATCCCCCCCCTTCCTGTAGTGATCTCCCCCCCTTCCTGTAGCGATCCCCCCCCCCTTCCTGTAGCGATCTCCCCCCTTCCTGTAGCGATCTCCCCCCCTTCCTGTAGTGATCTCCCCCCCTTCCTGTAGTGATCTCCCCCCTTCCTGTAGCGATCTCCCCCCTTCCTGTAGTGATCTCCCCCCCTTCCTGTAGCGATCCCCCCCCTTCCTGTAGTGATCTCCCCCCCTTCCTGTAGCGATCCCCCCCCCCTTCCTGTAGCGATCTCCCCCCTTCCTGTAGCGATCTCCCCCCCTTCCTGTAGCGATCTCCCCCCCTTCCTGTAGCGATCTCTCCCCCTTCCTGTAGCGATCTCCCCCCCTTCCTGTAGCGATCTCCCCCCCTTCCTGTAGCGATCCCCCCCCTTCCTGTAGCGATCCCCCCCCTTCCTGTAGCGATCTCTCCACCTTCCTGTAGCGATCCCCCCCCCTTCCTGTAGTGATCTCCCCCCTTCCTGTAGCGATCTCTCCACCCTCGTGAATTGAAAAGCCCCCCCTGTCTGTGTCTGCTTGCAGACGGCTGGAGATGGAGACGTTACAGGATGCAGAGCATCATCTTTGCCACTTGTGTCGTGTTTTTTCCAGGACGCTGATTGGCTGGCATCACTTTATGACCCCCGACAGGTGTGGCCTTTTCTCTTAACCAGATTTTTAAGCTGGTTTATGTGAATAAAATCTTTTGGAAACATAGATGGGGTAACGTCTGTTTTTGCCAGTACCCAGCGATGTGTCGATGTGGCCTTAGACCCAGACAGAGGCACAAGAGGAACCTGAACCCTGACACACGATTCACTCACAGCAGTCAGAGGAAATGCAGCAAATTATTTCAGGGAATCTATTTTTTCTTGTACAGCTTCAGCTCAAACACTCATTTTCCTCATGTAACATCTTGACATTTGACCCTTTGAGCTCCAGAATTTACACAAGCTAATGAGGCACCGGACACTTGTTATACTGGATGAAGCTACACTGACACACACACACACACACACACACACACACACACACACACACACACACACACACACACACAAACACACACACACACAAATAGAAAGTCCACAAAGAAACTCCGCTGCACAATTATGTTCACAAATAACCACGTTGTTGAGGAGCCAGCTCCACCCTGAGCCCAGACATCCCGGTCCTCCTCTGACGTGGTCCAGTGGATGAGCAGGGGCAGAGGAGCCCACGGGGCGAGGAGAGGTGGAGCTGGGTGGGGTGGGGTGGGGTGGGGTGGGGTGGGGTGGGGGCCTGGAGAAAGGAAGATAGAGGGGCGGAGCATTTCATGGACTGCTTTCCTGCTAACATGAATGCTTCTCTCTGTGTGCCGTCACATGGTGGTTGTTTGAAGTACAGTGACCTCCATCATGTAACAGGAGAAGCAGTGTGAAGACACACACCCCATCTCGAGCAGGGCTTCTCAACCGCTGGGCCGTGGACCGGTACCTATCCCGGTACCAGGCCTGGTACCAGGCCGTGGGATATGCGGCACCAGGCCACAAAGATTTGATTTGGAATATGAACTTTGAACTTTCTGCTTTGAGTTTCATCATGGAAAACGCTTTGTTTCCGTCAGCACTTCTTTTCGGCACTTTGCCCCTCACAGCTTTTTTTATCCATCGTTAAAATTAGGTCCCTCATGCAGTAAAGGTTGTGGACCAGTCATCTAGAGGAGAGAACCGTGGTCTGCCTCAGGAGCAGACAGCATCAACTCTTCATGTCTGGTCTCCATCAACGGCACTGAAGACAGCAATGCAGTGTATCAAGAAGACGTTGACAGAGAAGAAACCTCTTCACAATCATTTGGAGAAAAAAGTACAGATAATAAAAGCCTAATATTGTCTAATGAGAACCGTTCTAGTTGTTGGAGGTAATCCTGCTGAAAAGCCTGACAGGCCAATACTCTATTAAGGGATTTGGGTTTGCATGGTGGGCGTCCATAGCTGCAAACAATTAGGCTGTATTTCAGCATGAGACAAGTTAACGCCGAAGAATAATGAGCAGGTCAGCTAACGAGTAGACAGACGCCCACGTCCTGATTAGCAGAGGAGCTGCTGAAAGCGGCACTCACACACTAACAGAGCCATTTAGCATAATTAGATGTCCGGGGAGAAGCGCCGGGATGACGGGGTTCATTGTTTTGGATCAGATTAGTTAGTGACTCCATCGAGAACTTATTGAGGGTAAAATACAAGACAATAATATATTAATACCAAATACGAACAAGCAGTATTTTCACTGTTTTAATCTAATGTGCCACCATGGGCTGCTGCTAACTTCATCTTCTCTAATTGGCCAATGGGCCAGAAAATGCCAGAACCGCAGACAGCCGGGTTTAAAACCTGAAGGTGCTTCATACGAGGGGTACCGGAAAGAAACCGGACTGTGTTTATAAAATTAAAACAAGAATGGTTTCAGATTTCTGGTTGTTCGATCTCGCTACAGCATGTTCTTGTGCAGATCTCTGCAAAGTATCGTCTCACAAAGTTCCACAGGGAAAGTACACACAGCGCTGACGTCAACACAGCGGGACCCCCTTCGGAAAAGCACAAAATGGCGGAACACATTACTAAAAGCGATCAGTGCGCAAGCATCAGATTTTTTTTTATTTTTGCTCGGAAAAACAGCGTCAGAAACACTCAGCATGGTCCAGGAGGCGTATAAAGACGGTGCCCTGGGAGAACGCAGGTTTCTGAATGGGATGGGGTTTTAAAAGGGGAGAAATGTCCGTTGAAGACCAGCCTCGCTCCGGACGACCCGCATCCTCACGCACGCAGGAGAAGATCCTCGAGGATCTTTCTTCTGGAAGCCGAACACAGCGAGTCTGAGCCGCCTGGCAGTCTGTTCACCAGGACCACTACATCCAGGTCCTGAGGGGCTCCGAGGAGCAGTGAGGCAGAAGCGTCCGGAGCTTTGGCGGGATGGCGAGTGGAGGCTGCACCACGATAACGCGCCGGCGCACCGGGCCCTGCACGGAATGCAGCTCCTGGAGAAAAACGGGATGACCCTGCTGCCTCATCCGCCCTATTCGCCGGACTTAGCCCCGTGTGACTTTTTCCTTTTCCCAAGAATGAAGAAAGAGCTGAAGGGGCGGAGATCTGAGGACGCTGAGGAGGTAAAAAAAAAATCGAAAGACGCACTGAACGGGATCAATACGCACGAGTTTTCAAACGCCTTAGAAAGCTGGAAGACACGGATGCAGCGGTGGATTCAAACCAGCGGGGATTACTGTGAAGGAGACAGCTTTGAATAACTGTTACAATGAAACAAAAGAAACGTTCTGACCAGTGTCCGGTTATTTTCGGTTCTCCCTCGTATAATGCAAAACACAACAACAACTTTTCACAACAACAACTTGGTCACAGAGTTATTGGGATTACTCCATAAAAGTAATCCAACTACTGATTACTCCTTAAAAAAGTAATCAATTACTTTGTTTCCTAAGTAATTTGATTACTAATTACTTTATTTAAAAAACGATAAAGTAATGGCGTCTTGGTTCTTTGGAATGAACTTTGAATGAACTTGAAATATTCAGTGAATCACCACTTCTTTAAAGCTCGTGTCCGGAGTTTTGAAAGAGAGAGGTTTTTTTTTAATCCAACGTCTCAGGTTCCCCCTCCCTCTGCTTCCATGAGCGACCAAGCCACGCCCCTTTGACTGTGCACGCTATTATCCGTCGGGTGAAAATGAGAGCCTCTGAGTCCTGCAGCATCCTCCATGTTGAGCTGTTTCCGGTGGATGTTCAGCAGACTGTGGATATATCTGCTGCAGAGCTAACTCTCCTCTGCTGGGCGAGCGACGTGCTCTCTGGCTGCTCCACACTTTGATTGACAGCACAACAAGGCAGAAGCTTGAAATCTATTGGCTGAAGCTGACCGGTGCTTTTTTGGATAACATGGGGGTCTATGAGACGAAGGCGGGGCTCATAAATAATTTTTTATATTGCTTTATGCTGATATTATATTGTAGTATGGAACCAGACTGACACATTGAAGCTCTGTTGAAAAATGATACATACGTTGGAAACGAACGAAAACTCCGGACATGAGCTTTAAAGCACAATATCAGAACACAAAGTGGAACGGCCGTGAAAAGACAACAGGGCAGTCATTCACATCATTTCAATAAATGGCATGAACATAGAAAGAGACACAACACTAAACACATCAACATTTTAGTCAATGTGAGCACAGATGTGCAAAATGAATCAAGACAAAGAAATATGGCCTGACTTGGCGTGCTGCCTTTGAACAAACCCACACGGTTTGTTTAAAAAAAAAAAAAAAAAAAGTTTTTATTTTTGGCTCTGGGTGGTTTACTGAACACTGCAACCCCACTGCAGTTCACTGGGCACCAGAGATATTAACACCCCCTGTTAGCCTCTGCAGAGTCTGAGAAGAGACCCACTGCGGAGAATGGACGTATTTGGAGGTGGTGAACTTTCAGCCACCTTTCATGAAGCGGCACAAAACTGTGCCTGCACCGAGCTGAATCTGCAGACTCCTCCCCCTGGCGTGCGGCCTCACGGACCGATCAACAAGAACCAATCTGACTAGGTGCGTGTTGCGCCTGCTGAAATGACCAGCGCGTTGCGCAGTGATAATGGAGCCCCGAGTCTCCTCCAGGCTTGAACTCTGAAGCCCCATTTCCACCAAACTGGTTCCCGTGCTGCTTCGGGGCCAGTGCCCAACTTTGAGCTGGTTTCTGTGTTCCCACCGACCGAGGCCCGGCTCCCAAAAACCAGAGCTTTTTAGGGCACCGACTCTTTGCTGGTCCAGAAGAGGGCCAGATCAGGGCCTCGGCCACATATCGACTGCGTCAGGCAGTGGGGGTGGGGTTACATCTTCTCCGGCAAAACACAGAGTTGCCTTTTTTTTTTTTTTTTTTTTTTTTTCTTCAATAAGAAAACGGCATTGGAGAAGCATTTAATTTAGCCTAGAAATGGATTTTAAGAATAAGCGGTGGTCTGAGGAGGAGACCGGGGCTTCCTGGTGCTGTGGTCTGCAGCAGAAGTTCAGGAGAACCTTGGCGGAGCGGCGCAGACCCGGTTTGGGATCCAATGGGAGTGAAGCAGCTCCTGATGACTCCGTATCCTGGTAAGTTTCATTCTTAAAGCACCGAGCTGCTAGCCTGCTGTGAACATGAAGCGAGAAATGATCCAAACTGTGAAACGCAACAATTTGTGTTGATTCTGTTTTAGAAAGTTGTTGGCCCACGGCAACGGGTCGCAGTTCACTGGAGCGTCCCCCAGCTCATCAGCCCCATCAAACATCTGACCGATCCCGTCCTGCAGGACGTCTGGATCGGCGTCCTCCCAGACCTGACCAGACCCGACCCAGTAAGATTTGTTTACAGTCCCAACTCATGACCGCACAGTGCAGCATTGATTGGTTTGCTTATGAATGTAGAGAATATTTATTCAAAGCTGTTCTTGTTTTTGTGCTTTTATTCAGCAGAACGAAGCGCGGCTCTGACGGCGGTCTGATGGAGCATCGGACCTGCAGCAGCTGGAGCGGCCAGCAGGGGGAGCTAAACAACATGAACAGACTGGACTGCTTCCCCTCTGTCTATATAGTGTTTGTCTTTGGTGTGATTTTCCGGTGTGGCGTGAATAAAAGCAGCTGGAATAACAGATGCATATTTTGTGTTGTATTGGTGTTACCATCGCACCATGCAGGTCAAAATAACTTACAGTTGCATAGTAATCTGATTACATGATCTGTCTACATGCGCTACTTACAGAAAAGTAATTCAGTTTTCAGGAGAAGTTTCTGAGAAATGTGGAAATTTAATGGCATCATGACAGAAGGGCGTTTCAGAACCAGCTCAGTGGGGATTTCCTCACTTCAGTGTATTTAATGAAACGATGGGAAAAACAATAACGCTCTGTTCTGTCACCAGAACGCAGAACCTTCAGTCACCAGGAAGATTAAACTCTCCATCACATCACAGAAGTATTGAAATAATGCCGCCACAAACTGCTGCTGCTGCAATGTGTCCAGCGGCGGCGTGACGGAGGAACCAGGCAGCAGGAGATCCGCACTCCGTCCTGAAGATCATCTAGAAACAGAAACACACGCCATCGTATGTTTCCTGAGTCTGGTCAACCGCTGTGTGCTTGATGCTAGCGTGCTGGTTAGCAGCTAAGCTAACGGTAAGACGTTCACTGTTAAAACATCTTTGATATTTACCTTCTTTCTCAAACGGTGAGACAGGGGTGGGCGTGGCTAACAGCTGGATGATGCTTTGATAGCTCGCCATGTGAAACAGACAGCCAGAAACCCTTTCTGGGAGTCCTCCTTTGTTTTAGTTTGTGCGTGAGCGTCTTCGTCCACAGTGACGACCGGACGTTTTACCATGACGAACTGACGTGGCTCCACCTCGACTCCTTTTCAGTGGAAAAGCAAACCGGTATTTTTGGGACACGAGAGTTGAACGAACTCGGCCCCGGCACCGAACCAGCACCTGGTTAGTTGTGGTGGAAGAGGGGTACCAGAAGACCCCATGACTCCATCCAGCAGTGACGTCTCGGTTTGAGCCCAGTGTGAGTGCAGACTAGAGGTGTCCCCGACTAAGAATTTCCATAGTCGAATCTGATTTGTCCGATTCTGCCAATAGTCGACTGATAGTCGAATCTATCATCTTGTTTGGCGGAGCAGGGGGGGGGGGGGGGGGGGGGGGGGGGCGCTGCAGAGCGTGCCTACACGGGGAGTCGGAGCAGCGCAGCACAATGCAGAGCGGTGCTCACACAGCACACAGAGCATCGGGGCGCCTATACCCACAGCGGCCCTGATTGCACTAATAATAATAAAAAATACAAATAATTAAAAAAAACAAAAAAAAAAAACAGCGCAGGCAGGTAAAACAACACTTATTTTTTTCCTCCACACTGAAACACAGACTGGAACAAAGTGTCGGTGACTCTAAACATCAAACAAATGAAGTATAGTTCAAATGACCAGAACCAAACCCTCTTCTAACAAACGGGCTACAGCATGTCATTTATTTATATCTATAATCTCTGCAGATAAGCTCACATTTTTTGGCTAAACAGTTTCTCACATTATCTGCTCAAATTAAATGAAAGGCTTAATTGCACTGTGTCGGTCCGTTTCGCAGCGCAACATCCATGCAAAAACAAACACTAATTTAAATAGAATTAGCCTTTTAGATAAATAAAAACAATAATATAATAATAACCTAAAATATTACAATTAAACGAAATAAAAGTCAGCATTAAAAATGAGAATTGAGTAACAGAACCGTCTTTTATTGGCCCAATGATCTGGCTACTGACCCGTTTAAGGTGGAAAGCCATGTTGTTGTGAAGTGAGATGAAAGGACACAATCTGCATTTGACTTTTTTTGGATCATCTTTGACTTGGTCTGAAGTTCTGTTTTTTTCCGACATTGTGAGACTTTTAAAGTTCAGCCAAATCACCACCGAGATGCTGCTCTGTGACGGAGCTCTGCGCAAAATGGGATTGTGCCACTCACCATGGTGGTTGATTCACAGACACTAAATAGATAGAATATTGAATAAAACTACAAGCTAAGTAAATTTTTCCACAGTGTATTTGATAGGCTAACATGTATATCAAATAGGCTTTATATCATGTTTATTTGGGGAAAAAAAGCAAGCAATTCTATGTAAAATCAGTCATTCAGCACCCCCATACAGCTGGAATGGAATGGTCCTCGTTTATTAATCACATTTTTTCGATGCTTCGACTGTATGATTGGCAGTCGAATCAGGCCC
This sequence comes from Salarias fasciatus, assembly GCF_902148845.1. Taxonomy (NCBI): domain Eukaryota; kingdom Metazoa; phylum Chordata; class Actinopteri; order Blenniiformes; family Blenniidae; genus Salarias; species Salarias fasciatus. Next base: position 30,684,140 of record NC_043762.1, read on the forward strand.
CTTCGAACGAATCGTCGAATCGTCGACTATCTGAGGACACCCCTAGTGCAGACCCACACTGCTACAGCAGAAGATGAACCTTTGAACCAGGGCTGAACTGTTTATTGGTTTTTGATAACATTGAGATTTCAGACCACTCCATCATGTGATTGCAAAAGCTTTGTTTTTTACAGCGCTGATGAATGTTCCAGGATACGTGGTGTCAACATCAGCAGGCAGTCAAAGATTTCCTTATTAGTTCTTCAGTTGGGAAAAAAGGATTTTAAAGAATGTGCATCAGCAACAAATACACGCTAGAGGCAGTTCTTACCTTTCAGTATACATCCTTGCATCAGAGGAAATGCTTTGATGGAGTGATGTAATATTCTGACATGATTTAAATCTGTTTCTGGGCACAATGAATATTATACTGAAGTTTTATCTGAATAAATATCATAGTTTGATCTGAACTGGAAAAATATTCAACACAAATCACAATTAGGGCTTTTCAGAAAATGGTTCATTCCCACTTTGACCATCACTAAAGGTCAGATTTCCAGCTGACAATAGGCTGAGTGCACAGCGGGTCTCAGTTCAGTTTGATCCAGTTCCGGGTTTTTTTAACAGTGCAGTCTTCTGTAGGCACAATTTCACTTGAAGCAGGAAGAAATCAGCAGAACCAGACCCAGAGGAGACTTTCAGCAGAACCAGACCCAGAGGAGACTTTCAACAAAACCAGACCCAGAGGAGACTTTCAGCAGAACCAGACCCAGAGGAGACTTTCAGCAGAACCAGACCCAGAGGAGACTTTCAACAAAACCAGACCCAGAGGAGACTTTCAGCAGAACCAGACCCAGAGGAGACTTTCAGCAGAACCAGACCCAGAGGAGACTTTCTGCAGAACCAGACCCAGAGGAGACTTTCAACAAAACCAGACCCAGAGGAGACTTTCAGCAGAACCAGACCCAGAGGAGACTTTCAACAGAACCAGACCCAGAGGAGACTTTCTGCAGAACCAGACCCAGAGGAGACTTTCAACAAAACCAGACCCAGAGGAGACTTTCTGCAGAACCAGACCCAGAGGAGACTTTCAGCAGAACCAGACCCAGAGGAGACTTTCAACAAAACCAGACCCAGAGGAGACTTTCTGCAGAACCAGACCCAGAGGAGACTTTCAGCAGAACCAGACCCAGAGGAGACTTTCAACAAAACCAGACCCAGAGGAGACTTTTTGCAGAACCAGACCCAGAGGAGACTTTCAACAGAACCAGACCCAGAGGAGACTTTCAACAGAACCAGACCCAGAGGAGACTTTCAACAAAACCAGACCCAGAGGAGACTTTTTGCAGAACCAGACCCAGAGGAGACTTTCAACAGAACCAGACCCAGAGGAGACTTTCAGCAGAACCAGACCCAGAGGAGACTTTCAACAAAACCAGACCCAGAGGAGACTTTCAGCAGAACCAGACCCAGAGGAGACTTTCAACAGAACCAGACCCAGAGGAGACTTTCAACAGAACCAGACCCAGAGGAGACTTTCAGCAGAACCAGACCCAGAGGAGACTTTCAACAAAACCAGACCCAGAGGAGACTTTCAGCAGAACCAGACCCAGAGGAGACTTTCAACAGAACCAGACCCAGAGGAGACTTTCTGTGGCTTATTAAAAATCAGTTTTGTGAGTTTCATAGTTGAGGACTGAGGATAAATAAAGTGTAGCTCTCTCAATTAAGGTTCTTTTTTTCCTATGAAATTATTGTAATTATTCATTAATGTTATTAAACGCTATTTAAAATGCTGAAAACGATGATTCAGTAATCAGGTATTACATGAATTGCTTAATGAACTGAAGCAAGAGAAGGAGGAGAACCAGTCCTGCGCCTGGTTCCTGGTCATCTTCACCTGTCACCACTTCTTTAAACCCACGCACTGTGATGACAGTTTGTATTTTACTTGTGCAAACTGGAGGTATGAATACTCTGTTCTGAAGTCTTTTTCTTTGTTTTTGTTTTTTTAGGAAGTAGTATTAATTTCACTGAGAAGTCATTAAATCAGCATCTGGGGCCAGAGAGGAAAGAGGGAGGAATGGAAGGAAGGCAGACTGACTCTGAATGGGGGGTTTCCCAGTTCCCTTTGAGCTGCTTCCCTCTTCAGACACTCCTTCAAATTTTGGGTGACATCCACACTTTTCCCCGTCTCTCTCCACATTATGAGTCATCACGCCAGAATCCCCGCATCCGGCACAAATAGATCAGAGGCTGGTAATGCGGCGGGGTGTGACGCTGCCGACTGAGGGGGGGCGCAGAAGGATGACTCACATTATCACACACACTTTTCACATGCTTTAAAAGAATCCAGCAAAAATTAGCATTCCCTTTTGTGGTTCCTGCTCATCTTCTCTTAGCACTAATCATATTTGCTTTGATGTTTGTTTGTGAAGTGGAGGCTGAGGAGGAGGAGAAACAGCCGCTCTGGGCTGCTGATTTCCACTCCTGGCTTTGCCTGTCCAGAGTTTTTTCTGATGCCTGATGATCATGATGCATCAAAGCGGGCTTGGTATGAAATGCTGGTGTATTCTAATCTAAATTTTGTGAATTTATTTCCCTGGTGAATCTCCTCACAAAGCCTCTTAAAAATCATTAGCCGATAATGAGGCTCATTAGTGCAGATCTGTGTTCTTCCCGTTGTCTGCTCTGCAGCTTACTTCGTCCCGACAAGAAGCACTAACAAGCAGCTGTAGAGCTCATCAGAACGTTTCCTCCTGGAGGAGGGGTGACAGGACCTGATTGCTCAGGGGCTGGGGCAGTGGCTGGTCGGCCATGATGGCAAACACCCGGGTGACAGCTCACCTGGTGTTTCAGTCAGCACCTGCTGGTCCTCTTAGACTCCGTGTGGTTCGGTCTTGGACTGAAGTTCTCTTGAATACATGTCATTCAACTTTAACTTGCCGTGTGTGATTTCCATGTTCTGTCTGTCCTCTGAGGCAGGTTGGGACGGCAGGAAACTACAAGTCAGGCTCCATATCTTCAGCACTCATATTAGGATTAATAGACAGACTATTTAGCCTCCATGTGTTGGGATTCACCCCAGTGAAGGAGAGGGCCTCATCCCGTCCGGGTCGGGGACAGGTGCCTCGCTGTGGTCTCGGCTTACGGGCCGAACAGCAGTGCAGAGTACCCGGCCTTCTTGGAGTCCCTGGGAGGGGTGCTGGACAGTGCTCCATCTGGGGACTCCGTGGTTCTACTGGGGGACTTCAGTGCCCACATGGGCAGAGACAGTGAGACCTGGAGGGGGGTGATTGGGACTCAAAGCCTCCCCGCCCTGGACCCCGGTGACGTTCGTTTATTGGACGTCTGTGCTCGTCACTGTCTGATGATCTGGGACCTGAAACACTCCATGACCCCGGGCTCCTCACTGAAGATATTGTAACAATTCGCCCGTTGTTTCCAGGACGATCTTGCCACACGCATGAAGAGGTCACGGGCGGAAAATGACAACCAGCAGGGGTGATTAACTGGGAGACGTCAGACTCCGGATTGACAACAAAAAACACATTTATTCCGGGAGAGAGGAAAAGAAAACCCCAACAACTGAACACAAGCAACCCGCCGCTCGGGCGCTCCTACTAATAAACTTTAACCACAGACGCCGCACCTCGCGGGAAGCCCAAAAAAAAAACCCACAAAATCTCCCCAAAGATCTGTCTTTCCCCCCCAAGTTTGAGGAGCACGTCCCTGAACGGGGACGGACTGAGATGCCGGCCGGCCGAACCTACTCACGCCACTGCCCAAATCCTCAGTCCTCTCGCCCCTGACGCTCCTCCTTTCCAGCCCGGCGGCTCCGTGGCAAACAGCCTGTAAATCCAGAGGGTCCACAATACTCCCGGAATTATAATCCCACTGGTGCAGATCCGTCCTGGCCAGCGCTCCACGGCCTCGTGCCTCCGGACTGTCAGTTCCTAGTTGGCGTGTGACGTCACCTCCCTCCTCCAGCAGGTGCGCTGCCCTCCTAAATAAACAACCCCGCCCAGATACCAGTGACAGGTGACAACGCCCATAAGTTCTCCCCCGATTAAATATCCCCAGTGAACCAAGTTCACACTCAGCTGTCAGCTCAGGAAAAAAACATTTAATCCCCCCTGCTGGGTGAAACGGGAAAGACCTACCCGGTCGTTACATTCCCCCCCCCCCAGCCAGCGGCTTGTCTGGACCGAAGTATGGCTTCATGTCGACCACGTTTACGGTATCCACTTTCCCTTTAGCTGACGACCATCGCACTTGGTAATTCACCGGGCCCAACTTCTTCACAACCAACGCAGGCCCTATCCACCTTGGCGCGAGCTTGGCCGTGAACCTTTCAGATGCTTTTGACAGTGGGTGTGACCTAACCCAGACCAGGCTACCGACCGCAAAGTGTACATCCCTGCGTCGTGCATTGTAGTACCTGGCTTGTCTGGCCTTAGCCGCGCCCACGTGTCTCATAACCTCCTCCTGCAACTGTGTGTGTGTGTGCAGGGTTCGGTATGTGGCAGTGTGTGGTGCTGGTGCCCTCTCCACAAGTCTCTCCAGAGGCCCCTTCAGCTCCCTTCCCAGAGCCAGTAAAGCCGGAGTTGCGCCTGTGGTCTCGTGCACAGCTGTGTTGAGAGCCAACCGGAACTCTGGCAGCCACCTGTCCCAGTCCTGGTGATGGTCTCCAACAAAGCAGGCCATCATGGTCTTCAAGGTGCGGTTGACCCTCTCCGTCATGTTGGTCTGCGGGTGGTAGGCTGTTGTGAGTCTCTGGGTCACACCCCAGGACTCGCACACCTGTGCCATAAGGTGACTCGTGAACTGGGGTCCCCGGTCCGACACCAGGTACTTGGGGACTCCCCAGCGGGTGAAAATCTCGTCCTTGAGAATTTTGCAGACCTTTGGAGTCTTAGCATCCCTTATGGCGAATAACTCCACCCATCTGGTGTAGTAGTCCACCACCACCATCAGGATGGAGTTCCGGTCCCTGCTGGGAGGAAACGGGCCCATGAAGTCCACTCCGATCATGTCCCCGGGGGTCTGGACATCGGGTGATTGGACGAGTCCTGCAGGTTTTTCATTGGACGCCTTGTACTGCTGGCAGGTGGTGCATGTACGGACGTGCGCCCAGACGTCTTTGCGGACTGTTGGCCACCAAGCCACCTGGAGGACCTTCAGAAGGGTTTTCATCCGACCCAGGTGTCCCCCGATGGGACTGTCATGATAGTAAGCCAAGAACTGCGGAACCAACACAGCTGGCACAACCAGTTGATAATTGAACCCCCCATGTTTCGATGGGACCCCCCGGCACCACACCCCTTGCTGGAGCTGGAAATGGATACGGCCCGGTTTGGGCTGGGGTTCGGAGGGCCCGAGTTCCTGGCAGTCTGGGTCGGTTGCCTGTGCATCAGCAATGTCCTGGAAGGAGCTCGGAAGGTCTGCCCAGTATGTTCTGGGCACTGTGAGGCCCACTGTCCCATCAGGACCCTGAGGTGCCCGCGACAAGGCATCGGGTACTACGTTACAGCACCCCTTCTTGTAGTGCACCCTGAAGGTGAATGCCTGTAGTCGCAGGGTCCAACGTGTGAGACGCGACGATGTTTTGGGGCAGTTGAAGGCCCAGGACAGAGCACTGTGGTCCGTATACACATCGAATGTGTTCCCCTCTAGGAAGTGTCTCCACTTCTCCACCGCCCAAACCACGGCCAAGCACTCCTTTTCAGCTGTGGAGTAACGCAACTCCGCTCCCTGGAGTCCTCTGGAGGCGAAAGCTATGGGTCGTTCCTCACCGTCGATGTCCTGCATGAGCACCGCCCCCAGGCCCACGTCGCTGGCGTCACAGTGAACCTGGAACCCCAGTTGCAGCTGTGGCTGAGCTAGGACTGGTGGAGACTGTAGCTGCGCCTTGAGGTGGTCAAATGCAGCCTGGCAGTCAGGGGTCCACTCCCACAGAACGTCTTTCTTCTTCAGACGGTTCAGGGGAGAAGCGATATCAGCCAGTCTGGGGATGAACTTATGATACCAGCCCACCATTCCCAGAAACCGCTGGAGGCTCTTCAGGTCTGTGGGTGCAGGGAAGGCTGTTATGGCTGAAACCTTGGCTGGATCGACTTCAACCCCCTGGCCTGACACCAAATGTCCCAGGAAGTTGAGCTGGTTCTGGAAGAGATGACATTTTTTTACATTCAGAGTCAGGTTGGCCTGGTGGAGCTTGGCAAACACGGCCTCGAGGTCCAGCAGGTGCTGCTCCTGGGTTTTCGAGAAAACAATGATGTCATCGATGTAAACAAAACAGACCTTCCCCCTCAGGTCTTCCAGGACGAGCTCCATCAGCCGCTGAAACGTGGCTCCAGCGTTTCGCAGGCCAAAAGGCATGACCTTAAACTGGAACAGTCCCAGATGCGTGGTCATCGCCGTCTTGAGCCTGCTCTCCTCGTCCATAGCCACCTGCCAGTATCCGCTTCGAAGGTCCAGTGAGCTGAAATACTGAGCCCCCTGCATGGATTCCAGGATCTCATGTACCAGGGGCATGGGATAGGCGTCAGGCTGTGTCTTGGCATTTAAGCCTCTGTAGTCCACACAGAAGCGCGGCGTCCCATCCTTCCTGGGAGTGAGGACCACCGGTGATGCCCAGGGTGAGGTGGAACGTTCGATGACCTGGTTCTCCAACATGGCCTGAATTTGCTCTTCAATGATGGCTTGTTTCTGCGGGGAGACTCTGTAGGCCCGTCGACGCACTGGAACCTCATCCGACGTAATTATTCGGTGCTTAATCACATTGGTGGACCCAGTGGTCTCAGTCCAAACGGTCGGCCACTTCTGCAGCAGTGGCCGCACCACTTCAGGCTGAGCGTCCAGGAGGGGCATGACTGGCTGGGGTGCCCTGGAACCGGTGTCTGCCACATAAAAGTTCACTTTAGGGGTCTCCTGGCGCCACAGGAGGTTCTCTCGTGTTTTGCGGAGAAATGCGTGCTCCTTTCCCCCCGGCATGAGGTACTTCCTGAGATGGGGCTTCAAAGTAAGGTGTGCCATGATCATAAAGTCCAGTCCAAGAAGTAACGGCATGCACAGCTGCTCATCAGCAAGGATATGGACTGCTAGCGCTCCCTGGAAGTCGTGCAGTCCGAGGAGTAGAGTGGTCTTCCCCATAGGTTTGGTTTCCTGTCCGCTGGCCATCACAAACCTTGGGATCTCGCTTGGCACCAGAACCTCATCCTCCTTCCTCACAGCCTCCCATAAGGAGCGCCTCATCAGGGAGTATGTGCATCCTGAATCCAGCACCGAGTCCCCTTTCCACCCGCGGATACTGATGGGCACCACCAGGAGCGACGGTTCTCCAACAGCAGTCGCGAGGTCCGCTCCGGTGCTCCGTCCTGGCCCTTGGTCCACCTTCCTGCCAGGCCTCTTTGGCGGGTGTGTCTGCTGTACACGGCTCCAGTAATCCCTGGTGTTACTCCAGTCTCTTTCAATGAGCGAGCCCACCTTGACCAGCTGCTCCACTGTGGACACAGTCCCCCGTAATCCACTCGCCAGCCTTGGGTTACACGCGCTGAGGATGCGATGCACGATTTCCCCCTCGCCCATATCTGGTCTCCACTTCAAACAGAGCGCCCTATGGTCATACGCAAAGTCCCGCAGACATTGTTGGGGTGCCTGCACGTGGGCACGGAGCTGCTCTTCAATCTCCGCCTGGTAGTCAGAGGGCAGGAAGGCCTCCAAGAAGGCCTTCTTAAACTGTACCCATGTGTTAATTTTACTGCGCGTCGCCAACCACCAACTCCGCGCAGGACCTTTCAGGACCGCGTTCAGCGTACCCATCAGCTCAGCATCACACAATGGCCGTAGGGTCAGAAAGTTTTCACACTGCTCGATGAAGTCCACTATGTCTGCAGAGCTCCTTGACTCTCCAAACTTGGGAAACTCCATACGGATGGGTGGGGTGGAAGGAACCACAGGAGGAAGGGCGAGAGTAACATCAGTGGTGGGCCGGGGTCCGGTGGATATGGGAGCGGCAGGCGTGGAGGACCTTGTGGGCCTCCAGGACAGACGGCTTTTAGCTTCGTGCTGTTTCAGTTCTTCACGCCATTGCTCATCTCTGCGTTGCAAACACGCCGCGACCACACGATCCATCCGCTGCAGACTCGCGTCCACATACTCCTTCAGTTCTTCCCCCAGCTTAGCCATGGCTGCCCTCAGACCCTCTTCTCTGCAGAGCGTGCTGTCCACTGCTTCTTTGAGTCGGGTCCCCAGACTGTCCACAGCTTCTTGCAGACCCTGAAGCTGTTCCATGACTGCACTGGATTCCACCGACGACTCCTCGTCCTCCTCATGCACCGAGTTCTGGTCTGGCTCCTGCAGGTACATGGACTCCAGCTGACTAGTCAACTCAGAAACCCGGCACTCCTTGGATCGCACTGTCACATGGCGGAATGGAGCTGCGGTGTCCTCAATGTCTCCTGCTCCTTCCATTCCTTCCCCCTCCTGCTGCAGCTCCTGTGGTGTGGCGCCCTCCATGCTTCTAGGTACGCCCCTGGAAAGTGCAGATTAGGCACCAGCCCGAGTATTACGTTTGTGAATGAAATGTGTTTATGGTTGCCCGCAGATGTGCGCGTGAGACGCGCGCACGAGTAAGAGCCGTGCGTAATGGCGCGCGCGATGCGTGCGTAAAAGGGGAAAAAAGGGGGAAAGAGAAAAAAAAAAAAAAAAACACCCCAACGCGCTGATACAGGGACACGCACCCGAAACTAGCACATAAGTTTAGCGACTACATATGCCCCCCGAGCCGCGGTTGAACCCCGTATCAGCCAAGTAGGTGTACTGATTGTCGTAATTATCCGCGCGCTCCCCGTACGGGCCACCACTCTGTAACAATTCGCCCGTTGTTTCCAGGACGATCTTGCCACACGCATGAAGAGGTCACGGGCAGAAAATGACAACCAGCAGGGGTGATTAACTGGGAGACGTCAGACTCCGGATTGACAACAAAAAACACATTTATTCCGGGAGAGAGGAAAAGAAAACCCCAACAACTGAACACAAGCAACCCGCCGCTCGGGCGCTCCTACTAATAAACTTTAACCACAGACGCCGCACCTCGCGGGAAGCCCAAAAAAAAAACCCACAAAATCTCCCCAAAGATCTGTCTTTCCCCCCCAAGTTTGAGGAGCACGTCCCTGAACGGGGACGGACTGAGATGCCGGCCGGCCGAACCTACTCACGCCACTGCCCAAATCCTCAGTCCTCTCGCCCCTGACGCTCCTCCTTTCCAGCCCGGCGGCTCCGTGGCAAACAGCCTGTAAATCCAGAGGGTCCACAATACTCCCGGAATTATAATCCCACTGGTGCAGATCCGTCCTGGCCAGCGCTCCACGGCCTCGTGCCTCCGGACTGTCAGTTCCTAGTTGGCGTGTGACGTCACCTCCCTCCTCCAGCAGGTGCGCTGCCCTCCTAAATAAACAACCCCGCCCAGATACCAGTGACAGGTGACAACGCCCATAAGTTCTCCCCCGATTAAATATCCCCAGTGAACCAAGTTCACACTCAGCTGTCAGCTCAGGAAAAAAACATTTAATCCCCCCTGCTGGGTGAAACGGGAAAGACCTACCCGGTCGTTACATTCCCCCCCCCCAGCCAGCGGCTTGTCTGGACCGAAGTATGGCTTCATGTCGACCACGTTTACGGTATCCACTTTCCCTTTAGCTGACGACCATCGCACTTGGTAATTCACCGGGCCCAACTTCTTCACAACCAACGCAGGCCCTATCCACCTTGGCGCGAGCTTGGCCGTGAACCTTTCAGATGCTTTTGACAGTGGGTGTGACCTAACCCAGACCAGGCTACCGACCGCAAAGTGTACATCCCTGCGTCGTGCATTGTAGTACCTGGCTTGTCTGGCCTTAGCCGCGCCCACGTGTCTCATAACCTCCTCCTGCAACTGTGTGTGTGTGTGCAGGGTTCGGTATGTGGCAGTGTGTGGTGCTGGTGCCCTCTCCACAAGTCTCTCCAGAGGCCCCTTCAGCTCCCTTCCCAGAGCCAGTAAAGCCGGAGTTGCGCCTGTGGTCTCGTGCACAGCTGTGTTGAGAGCCAACCGGAACTCTGGCAGCCACCTGTCCCAGTCCTGGTGATGGTCTCCAACAAAGCAGGCCATCATGGTCTTCAAGGTGCGGTTGACCCTCTCCGTCATGTTGGTCTGCGGGTGGTAGGCTGTTGTGAGTCTCTGGGTCACACCCCAGGACTCGCACACCTGTGCCATAAGGTGACTCGTGAACTGGGGTCCCCGGTCCGACACCAGGTACTTGGGGACTCCCCAGCGGGTGAAAATCTCGTCCTTGAGAATTTTGCAGACCTTTGGAGTCTTAGCATCCCTTATGGCGAATAACTCCACCCATCTGGTGTAGTAGTCCACCACCACCATCAGGATGGAGTTCCGGTCCCTGCTGGGAGGAAACGGGCCCATGAAGTCCACTCCGATCATGTCCCCGGGGGTCTGGACATCGGGTGATTGGACGAGTCCTGCAGGTTTTTCATTGGACGCCTTGTACTGCTGGCAGGTGGTGCATGTACGGACGTGCGCCCAGACGTCTTTGCGGACTGTTGGCCACCAAGCCACCTGGAGGACCTTCAGAAGGGTTTTCATCCGACCCAGGTGTCCCCCGATGGGACTGTCATGATAGTAAGCCAAGAACTGCGGAACCAACACAGCTGGCACAACCAGTTGATAATTGAACCCCCCATGTTTCGATGGGACCCCCCGGCACCACACCCCTTGCTGGAGCTGGAAATGGATACGGCCCGGTTTGGGCTGGGGTTCGGAGGGCCCGAGTTCCTGGCAGTCTGGGTCGGTTGCCTGTGCATCAGCAATGTCCTGGAAGGAGCTCGGAAGGTCTGCCCAGTATGTTCTGGGCACTGTGAGGCCCACTGTCCCATCAGGACCCTGAGGTGCCCGCGACAAGGCATCGGGTACTACGTTACAGCACCCCTTCTTGTAGTGCACCCTGAAGGTGAATGCCTGTAGTCGCAGGGTCCAACGTGTGAGACGCGACGATGTTTTGGGGCAGTTGAAGGCCCAGGACAGAGCACTGTGGTCCGTATACACATCGAATGTGTTCCCCTCTAGGAAGTGTCTCCACTTCTCCACCGCCCAAACCACGGCCAAGCACTCCTTTTCAGCTGTGGAGTAACGCAACTCCGCTCCCTGGAGTCCTCTGGAGGCGAAAGCTATGGGTCGTTCCTCACCGTCGATGTCCTGCATGAGCACCGCCCCCAGGCCCACGTCGCTGGCGTCACAGTGAACCTGGAACCCCAGTTGCAGCTGTGGCTGAGCTAGGACTGGTGGAGACTGTAGCTGCGCCTTGAGGTGGTCAAATGCAGCCTGGCAGTCAGGGGTCCACTCCCACAGAACGTCTTTCTTCTTCAGACGGTTCAGGGGAGAAGCGATATCAGCCAGTCTGGGGATGAACTTATGATACCAGCCCACCATTCCCAGAAACCGCTGGAGGCTCTTCAGGTCTGTGGGTGCAGGGAAGGCTGTTATGGCTGAAACCTTGGCTGGATCGACTTCAACCCCCTGGCCTGACACCAAATGTCCCAGGAAGTTGAGCTGGTTCTGGAAGAGATGACATTTTTTTACATTCAGAGTCAGGTTGGCCTGGTGGAGCTTGGCAAACACGGCCTCGAGGTCCAGCAGGTGCTGCTCCTGGGTTTTCGAGAAAACAATGATGTCATCGATGTAAACAAAACAGACCTTCCCCCTCAGGTCTTCCAGGACGAGCTCCATCAGCCGCTGAAACGTGGCTCCAGCGTTTCGCAGGCCAAAAGGCATGACCTTAAACTGGAACAGTCCCAGATGCGTGGTCATCGCCGTCTTGAGCCTGCTCTCCTCGTCCATAGCCACCTGCCAGTATCCGCTTCGAAGGTCCAGTGAGCTGAAATACTGAGCCCCCTGCATGGATTCCAGGATCTCATGTACCAGGGGCATGGGATAGGCGTCAGGCTGTGTCTTGGCATTTAAGCCTCTGTAGTCCACACAGAAGCGCGGCGTCCCATCCTTCCTGGGAGTGAGGACCACCGGTGATGCCCAGGGTGAGGTGGAACGTTCGATGACCTGGTTCTCCAACATGGCCTGAATTTGCTCTTCAATGATGGCTTGTTTCTGCGGGGAGACTCTGTAGGCCCGTCGACGCACTGGAACCTCATCCGACGTAATTATTCGGTGCTTAATCACATTGGTGGACCCAGTGGTCTCAGTCCAAACGGTCGGCCACTTCTGCAGCAGTGGCCGCACCACTTCAGGCTGAGCGTCCAGGAGGGGCATGACTGGCTGGGGTGCCCTGGAACCGGTGTCTGCCACATAAAAGTTCACTTTAGGGGTCTCCTGGCGCCACAGGAGGTTCTCTCGTGTTTTGCGGAGAAATGCGTGCTCCTTTCCCCCCGGCATGAGGTACTTCCTGAGATGGGGCTTCAAAGTAAGGTGTGCCATGATCATAAAGTCCAGTCCAAGAAGTAACGGCATGCACAGCTGCTCATCAGCAAGGATATGGACTGCTAGCGCTCCCTGGAAGTCGTGCAGTCCGAGGAGTAGAGTGGTCTTCCCCATAGGTTTGGTTTCCTGTCCGCTGGCCATCACAAACCTTGGGATCTCGCTTGGCACCAGAACCTCATCCTCCTTCCTCACAGCCTCCCATAAGGAGCGCCTCATCAGGGAGTATGTGCATCCTGAATCCAGCACCGAGTCCCCTTTCCACCCGCGGATACTGATGGGCACCACCAGGAGCGACGGTTCTCCAACAGCAGTCGCGAGGTCCGCTCCGGTGCTCCGTCCTGGCCCTTGGTCCACCTTCCTGCCAGGCCTCTTTGGCGGGTGTGTCTGCTGTACACGGCTCCAGTAATCCCTGGTGTTACTCCAGTCTCTTTCAATGAGCGAGCCCACCTTGACCAGCTGCTCCACTGTGGACACAGTCCCCCGTAATCCACTCGCCAGCCTTGGGTTACACGCGCTGAGGATGCGATGCACGATTTCCCCCTCGCCCATATCTGGTCTCCACTTCAAACAGAGCGCCCTATGGTCATACGCAAAGTCCCGCAGACATTGTTGGGGTGCCTGCACGTGGGCACGGAGCTGCTCTTCAATCTCCGCCTGGTAGTCAGAGGGCAGGAAGGCCTCCAAGAAGGCCTTCTTAAACTGTACCCATGTGTTAATTTTACTGCGCGTCGCCAACCACCAACTCCGCGCAGGACCTTTCAGGACCGCGTTCAGCGTACCCATCAGCTCAGCATCACACAATGGCCGTAGGGTCAGAAAGTTTTCACACTGCTCGATGAAGTCCACTATGTCTGCAGAGCTCCTTGACTCTCCAAACTTGGGAAACTCCATACGGATGGGTGGGGTGGAAGGAACCACAGGAGGAAGGGCGAGAGTAACATCAGTGGTGGGCCGGGGTCCGGTGGATATGGGAGCGGCAGGCGTGGAGGACCTTGTGGGCCTCCAGGACAGACGGCTTTTAGCTTCGTGCTGTTTCAGTTCTTCACGCCATTGCTCATCTCTGCGTTGCAAACACGCCGCGACCACACGATCCATCCGCTGCAGACTCGCGTCCACATACTCCTTCAGTTCTTCCCCCAGCTTAGCCATGGCTGCCCTCAGACCCTCTTCTCTGCAGAGCGTGCTGTCCACTGCTTCTTTGAGTCGGGTCCCCAGACTGTCCACAGCTTCTTGCAGACCCTGAAGCTGTTCCATGACTGCACTGGATTCCACCGACGACTCCTCGTCCTCCTCATGCACCGAGTTCTGGTCTGGCTCCTGCAGGTACATGGACTCCAGCTGACTAGTCAACTCAGAAACCCGGCACTCCTTGGATCGCACTGTCACATGGCGGAATGGAGCTGCGGTGTCCTCAGTGTCTCCTGCTCCTTCCATTCCTTCCCCCTCCTGCTGCAGCTCCTGTGGTGTGGCGCCCTCCATGCTTCTAGGTACGCCCCTGGAAAGTGCAGATTAGGCACCAGCCCGAGTATTACGTTTGTGAATGAAATGTGTTTATGGTTGCCCGCAGATGTGCGCGTGAGACGCGCGCACGAGTAAGAGCCGTGCGTAATGGCGCGCGCGATGCGTGCGTAAAAGGGGAAAAAAGGGGGAAAGAGAAAAAAAAAAAAAAAACACCCCAACGCGCTGATACAGGGACACGCACCCGAAACTAGCACATAAGTTTAGCGACTACATATGCCCCCCGAGCCGCGGTTGAACCCCGTATCAGCCAAGTAGGTGTACTGATTGTCGTAATTATCCGCGCGCTCCCCGTACGGGCCACCACTCTGTAACAATTCGCCCGTTGTTTCCAGGACGATCTTGCCACACGCATGAAGAGGTCACGGGCGGAAAATGACAACCAGCAGGGGTGATTAACTGGGAGACGTCAGACTCCGGATTGACAACAAAAAACACATTTATTCCGGGAGAGAGGAAAAGAAAACCCCAACAACTGAACACAAGCAACCCGCCGCTCGGGCGCTCCTACTAATAAACTTTAACCACAGACGCCGCACCTCGCGGGAAGCCCAAAAAAAAAACCCACAAAATCTCCCCAAAGATCTGTCTTTCCCCCCCAAGTTTGAGGAGCACGTCCCTGAACGGGGACGGACTGAGATGCCGGCCGGCCGAACCTACTCACGCCACTGCCCAAATCCTCAGTCCTCTCGCCCCTGACGCTCCTCCTTTCCAGCCCGGCGGCTCCGTGGCAAACAGCCTGTAAATCCAGAGGGTCCACAATACTCCCGGAATTATAATCCCACTGGTGCAGATCCGTCCTGGCCAGCGCTCCACGGCCTCGTGCCTCCGGACTGTCAGTTCCTAGTTGGCGTGTGACGTCACCTCCCTCCTCCAGCAGGTGCGCTGCCCTCCTAAATAAACAACCCCGCCCAGATACCAGTGACAGGTGACAACGCCCATAAGTTCTCCCCCGATTAAATATCCCCAGTGAACCAAGTTCACACTCAGCTGTCAGCTCAGGAAAAAAACATTTAATCCCCCCTGCTGGGTGAAACGGGAAAGACCTACCCGGTCGTTACAATATGTCCAGGTGGTTCTATGAACTAACTTATATCAGGGGTGCCAAACATACGGTTGTGGGCCAAGAATCGGAGGAGGACTCAAATGGGGGGCACACCTGTCACCTGCTGACTAGCTGTGAGTGAGGCAGGTGTGGTGTCTGCCATCAAGACCAGAGTCACTCCGGGACCCGTGTGTGAGGGATCCGTGTGAGGCAGGTTCCAGAGCATCATGGGAGTGGTGGAGGAGGGACAGGTCAGTGATCGGCCTCCTCCCATCTGAGTGCCTGTTTTGGCCACTTTCTGGATTGAAGCTCTGCGATTGAAGCTCGGCCGGCCAGCCTGATTGAAACCCTGCGCCTGTCTTGGGTCTGCAGTAGTGACTCGTTGTTCCCTGTACAGACTTCCAGCCTCCTCGGCTCAGGTAAGCCAACATCCACCCACACAGAAAATCCAGGCAAACAGGCAGAGTGCATGTGGTGCTTCCTTTATGCTGTCCAAATTTCTGTTTGTGCTGCTATCCATTTGCAGATATCAAACATAAATGTTGAGGTCATTCAGCAGTCTTCATCCCTCCAGATACTGCCACACCAGGCTTCTTAAAAATGTTTTTAATCCATTGTTCTTTGATTTTCACTTCATCAGTCATATTTCTGTCATAGCACTTCATGACTTCACACAAAACCCAGCTCTTTCTAAAACGTAGTTCCTGTGCTTCACGTCATATCTTCATGTCTGTTGTTGTGACCATAAATGTCTTCTTCCCCCTCCTCTCATCTCTCAGGTGTGAAGTGTCCAGGCCAGGCTGGGTGGGTGAGGTCCAGGTCTGCAGTCCTTGCTGGCTGCTGGGTGGGCTGCTCTACGGAAAGCCTCCTCTTCCCATCAGAGACCTGAGCTGACAGAACTATGTGCCAAATATGTTGAATCATTATATTGAAAATATGGAAAAAACAAGCCACCAAAATCATTTTGTACCATTCAGGAAATTTCAAGTGATGAATGCAAAAAGTCTGAGGAGTCAGTTATTGTTAAGATTTCAGATGTCCTGAGACCAACTGGAAAGTGTAAAACTGTTTCTAAAAACATTTTGAAGACAGAGCACACACCTCCAAAGCAGCTCTAAACATGGTTTTATTTCATTTCAACTTTCTTTTTATTTCATGCTTTTCTTTAAAGGTGCATTAAGGAGTTTTACAGCCTTAAAAATACTTATTTTCCACAATAAATATGTTACACATTTTTAATGATGTGTACAATGTGCCCTGACATATTCATTACCAGAACCTCTAACAGGCTAAACTGTCACTTGAAAGTCACAGTGCCGGTCCGGCTCCAGAATCTTTTGGGGGAGAATTTGAAAGGAATGACGTAATGCACGCTCCGGCTGGTTAGGTTTCATTTTGTCCGCCATTACTCCGCCAGATGCTTAGTGAGCAACAACTGAGCAGGATCTTCCAGAAAGTCAGAACAGACTGGCTTCTAGCACTGCCACAGCTCCACACAGACTCCACCAGGGAGAAGACACTTAAATCTTACTGGAGCGCTACTGAAAGAGCGAAGAAGGAGTTCCCCTCTTCCGTGCACGCGAGCCACAGGCACGAGTTTTTCACTAAGCTGCATTACACCCAAGGCCTGCAGGGGGCGCTGTTTCGCTTAAAATGTGCAAACTCCTTAATGCACCTTTAATGATGTCTCCGGTATTTAGATGAAATACTGTCAAGAGAAAATTGTATGAAACTAATGGTCAGTTTCTCAGAAGTCAGTGGACAAAATACTCTCCATTTCTAGAATATATTCAGGGATCAAACCATGCCATAAAAGTAAGAAAAACTGTCAGAGGGTCACGAAGCAGACCAAATACCAGATATTTGTTCATTCTTGGCTTGGAGATCTGTATCAGTGTGTTATTTTTCACTGGAACATTGTCTAGATTTACATCATTGTGAGGAAACAGCCACAGCGCTGCGGGTTCTGCTTCCCTACACTTCCTTCCTTACCTGAGGAAAAACAGTAATAAACAGGGCCATAGCAAAGAGGCAGGACACCAAATAACTATCCAGTGATTCCCACTGAGCTGCGCCGGATCCCAGCGGTAGTGTTAGCATGGTGTTAGCCTGCACAGCACCGCCACTGTCTGTGGCAGCAGTCTGTCTGAGGGGAAGTCATGTGTTCAACCGCACTGGTTAATTAAAACTCCTCAAATCACAGATGGCTTGGAGAGACGGCTCCTGCAAATGTCAGAGCAGGTCTTAAAAGGATATCCAGGCAAATGTTGCCCCGCACTTAATGAGATCAGACCATTATCTTCAGTACGTCTGCAAACATTTGCTGAAGGAAGCCATGATTCTGGTTATTACAGGCGTCTCAAAGAAGAGCTCGCTGCTTCTGACTGCTCGTGTAATCCCACACCGATGTGAGGCTGCTGGGACTCGGATGATGTGGGAGTTTCGCCATCTGCTGCTCTTTGTCTTTATGTCTGGATTGAGCCCAAGAAGTCATTCAGCAGTGTCTGAAACTTCCCATGAGCAGATGCCGTCGCTGTGTACTCAACCTCCAAGGGATATCCGATTCAGACAGTAACTTTAATTTGACAGGACTCATTTTAATTTGAAACTGACAACCTGCCACAGCGTGCAGAAGTCTTCAAAAGGTGTCAAACCAGGCGCAGTGTGTAGGTGAAGGCTGGACCGGCCCCGTTCCTCTCAGCCCCATCACCTGGAGGCTGGATGTGTTCATAGTTTATCTCAGCTGTGCTCTGCTCTTCCTCACAGTCCATCCATTTGCTCAGTAAACTGATCGTTGAAAGGAACTGATGAATGTTCTGTACAGCAGCATCACGGAGACAGATCCCAGGGATTTGGACTTCTCAGTCGAGTTTACTTAAACGTCCCCGTTTGGACAAGTCCTGCAGAATCTGGAACGGGACTTGGTTTGTGTTTCTGTACAGAAAACTTTGACACAAACTAAAACTGGCACAGTGATAATTCAGGAAGCAGGAAGGCGACTGAAAAAGTATTGATGGTTAATTTCCGCCATGTTCTGCCTGACGGTTCTAAAAACAGCGCTGCCTGCTTGGCCAATGATGTCTGATGTTTCTAGACCAGCGGTGGAGCTCAGTAATGGAGGACTCCTGCTTTCTTTTCTGGCTGATATAAGGTGAGAATAAGTTGCATTGCACATGGTGTCACACCCCCACATCCTGCTGCAAAGCACAACTGCAGGGCTATAAATAGGTGTTCAGCTCCGTGCCTGATTCCTCCTGCTCCGTTCACACCGCGGGATCTGTGTCTGAAAAGGGCAATTAAAGCCAGTTTCAGCGGCAGGGAGACACTGGGAGCTGCTGCAGAGCGCTCAGAGAAAGTTAACTCAAAGAAAACAATAATGAAAGCAAGTTTCACATGAGGATGACAACATGGAGGAGTAACGAGCAGCTTTCAGCTCCTCGCTGCTTCCCTCCACCAACATATTGGTTGTGTCCACTATTATATTATTTAGCGTTACATAATCCTAAGAAATGGTTTGAGATTATCGAGATGATTGTGTTATCACCCTCCTCTTTTACTAAAAATGAGAAAGGCACAAACTCAATTTCAGCTGCCATAGAATTGTTTTTATAGCATTACCAAAGACAAATGCGCCGTATGAGGCTGGAGGAAAATGTCAGCCAAAACTGAGGGGAAATCGAATCACGGTGGGCTGATGGAACATTCAATGTTCAGTAATGCGTCTCTAGGTATGGCGAAGATCGGGAGGCTGGAACGAGCGGCCAGGACAGGAGGTCCAGACCACATCACAGTCATGAAAATGTGATATTTGAGACATAAAGCAGCGCTAATCGACAGCTGTGTTTCTCAAAACTCTGCTGTTGGAGCCAAAACAGAGCTCAGTGAAACATATTGCTTTTTCTGAAAAGTAATATTTGCAAGCTGTGGCTGTGTGAGAGATTTCATTAGTTTGTGCAGCTGGAACTCCTGACATCTTGACATTCATTAGTACAGAACGCTGCAGCGTTTCATTAGAGGTAAACCACCGCCGCAGCCCGCCCGCCTTCGTCTGCCGAGCCGCCGCCGTCAGGACCAGAACGGAGCTGCTTTCCCACTAACCGCTCCCATCATTCCTCAGTCCACCTCAGCGTCAGAGCGCTCGCCGCCGCCGGCACTGCGTCACGCGGCTGGACCAGCAGCGCCTCAGACCTCAGTCTGCCGAGGGGACTGACACGGATGTAAAGTGATGAGAATCATTAATGCCTCGGGCTGCTCATCAGGGTCAGGACCGGCAGGGTCAGGGGTCAGGACCAGCAGGGTCAGGGGTCAGGACCAGCAGGGACAGGACCAGCAGGGTCAGGGGTCAGGACCAGCAGGGACAGGACCAGCAGGGTCAGGGGTCAGGACCAGCAGAGTCAGTACCAGCAGGGTCAGGGGTCAGGACCAGCAGGGTCAGGACCGGCAGGGTCAGGACCAGCAGGGTCAGGGGTCAGAACCAGCAGGGTCAGGACCAGCAGGGACAGGACCAGCAGGGTCAGGACCAGCAGGGACAGGACCAGCAGGGTCAGGACCAGCAGGGACAGGACCAGCAGGGTCAGGACCAGCAGGGACAGGACCAGCAGGGTCAGGACCAGCAGGGACAGGACCAGCAGGGTCAGGACCAGCAGGGACAGGACCAGCAGAGTCAGTACCAGCAGGGTCAGGACCAGCAGGGTCAGGACCAGCAGGGACAGGACCAGCAGGGTCAGGGGTCAGGACCAGCAGGGTCAGGACCAGCAGGGACAGGACCAGCAGGGTCAGGGGTCAGGACCAGCAGGGTCAGGACCAGCAGAGTCAGTACCAGCAGGGTCAGGACCAGCAGGGTCAGGACCAGCAGGGACAGGACCAGCAGGGTCAGGACCAGCAGGGACAGGACCAGCAGAGTCAGTACCAGCAGGGTCAGGACCAGCAGGGTCAGGACCAGCAGGGTCAGGGGTCAGGACCAGCAGGGTCAGGACCAGCAGGGACAGGACCAGCAGGGTCAGGGGTCAGGACCAGCAGGGTCAGGACCAGCAGGGACAGGACCAGCAGGGTCAGGGGTCAGGACCAGCAGGGTCAGGACCAGCAGGGACAGGACCAGCAGGGTCAGGGTCAGGACCAGCAGGGTCAGGACCAGCAGGGACAGGACCAGCAGGGTCAGGGGTCAGGACCAGCAGGGTCAGGACCAGCAGGGACAGGACCAGCAGGGTCAGGGGTCAGGACCAGCAGGGTCAGGACCAGCAGAGTCAGTACCAGCAGGGTCAGGACCAGCAGAGTCAGGACCAGCAGGGTCAGGACCAGCAGGGTCAGGACCAGCAGGGTCAGGACCAGCAGGGACAGGACCAGCAGGGTCAGGACCAGCAGGGTCAGGACCAGCAGGGACAGGACCAGCAGGGTCAGGACCAGCAGGGTCAGGACCAGCAGGGTCAGGACCGGGACTCTGAATCCCTGACTTCCTCTAACCGTCACAAAATTAAAGTCCTGCTCAGTCACTTTACTTTAGAAACACTTTAGAGCCAAACATAGAAAAACGACCAGCGAGTGAAGAGAACCTGCTCAGTGCAAGTCTGTCCAGAACCGAGACGGTCAGTAAAGTTTTTTATTATTATTAATTCAGCTGTTTTCACGAATCAGATCAAAGTCCGTGCAGTTCACGCTCAGAAATGATGAAGAGCTTCAGCTTCTGATGAGAAGCCAGCGCACGGATCCGGATGTGGTGCTTAGCGGGTCTTTGATGGACCAGTCCCTGAATGTGCCAGAAAGTTCTGTCCAACATTGTGAAGTGAATTCCAATATAATGATTAACCAATCTAACCTTGTCATAAAAAATGTCATCTTCAAATTAAAAAAATGCAAAACTGACAGAGAGCAGCCTGTCAGAGCAGATCAGCAGAAGCGTGTGGAAAGTGACGATTCTCTGCCTTCCTGCTGGGCGTCTCTAAACATCCCCGTCCAAGGGCGTCAGTTTGCTTTGAAAAGCGGGGGGGACAACTTCTGGCAAAAAATGGGGGGGCCACCTCCCCCCCGTCCCCCCCGTCCCCCCCTAAACTGACGCCTATGTCCCCGTCCACACAGAACCGTCTGTCTGTTCGCAGCTCTGCGGATGTTTAATAAACACAGGCCTCCAGCCGACCGGCGGACAGGGTTCTGAAGCAGTGAAGAAGCAGCTGTTGTGGTGGAGGAGGCGGCGGGCGCCTGCTGCTCCGGACGCTTCAGTGAGGAAAAGACTCGCAGTGTTTCCGTTTCATTCAGAACTTCTTCCACTTTTTCTCAAAGTCAGTGGAGAAACATGGAGCAGCAGACGGCCTCTTCATGTGTTCATCCTGCAGTTCATGTGCCGGCTGGACACTCAGTGTGTCTGCGCCAAGATGAGCTGCAGTCTGCTGCGTCCTATTGCTTTGCACTGTGTTGAGTTGCAGTGTGTTTAGTTGCAGTGTGTCATGTTGTGTTGCAGTGTGTTGTGTCATGTTGTGTTGCAGTGTGTTGTGTCATGTTGTGTTGCAGTGTGTTGTGTCATGGTGTGTTGTGTCATGTTGTGTTGGAGTGTGTTGTGTCATGTTGTGTTGCAGTGTGTTGTGTCATGGTGTGTTGCAGTGTGTTGTGTCATGGTGTGTTGCAGTGTGTTGTGTCATGTTGTGTTGCAGTGTGTTGTGTCATGTTGTGTTGCAGTGTGTTGTGTCATGTTGTGTTGCGGTGTGGTGTGTTGCGGTGTGTTGTGTCATGTTGTGTTGCAGTGTGTTGTGTCATGTTGTGTTGCGGTGTGTTGTGTTGCGGTGTGTGTCTGTTGCCACGGTGACCTTCAGTCTCCTCCTCGCTGTGGAAACTCCACAGCCTCGTCGGCTGCAGCTCATTTACTGTCTGGCATCAAAGAGAAAACACCATGACAGCTGCAAGTCCATCCACCACAAACAACCACCCACACACACACACACACACACACACACACACACACACACACACTGATCTGTGAAGCCGATGCTGATGTGTGTGAGATGAGTGGGTCCTGCCGCTGCTCCAGTGACCACGGCGTCACTGCAGTGACAGAGCCCAGGCCTCCTCTGTCCATCACGCCGCTCTCGTAATGAGAGGAATGCTGCTGTAACTCACTCACTCTGAGTCCACGCTAATCAATCACATTAAAAGTTGGAAATGAGCTGCTGATCAACTCCGAAGGATGGTGTTCTTCCATCCTCCAGACCCCAGAGGCCGAGCAGCACAAGAGCAAGTTTTAATCAGTGTGAGCTCGTACAACTGGAAGACTTTAGACAAGCTGAAAGAAATTAGTTTCAGAAAGCTGCTCTGAAGTGATCAATGGTAATTAGACATGTTGGAGCCTCTCCCGCCCAGCATCGGCGGAAATATTGGAGAAGGTAGGGAGATGTCTGCAGATTTGACACATCCTGTCCTACTCCACCTCCCTCCTCCAGAACACCGGAGTTTTATTTCCACTGGGAGTTTCAGGAACATCTGAAGTTATTACAATTATTAGTCAGTCCGAAGTAATCGATAAGAAGGTGAAGAAGACAGTAAGCCTGCAGAGGTTTCCTCAGGAAGTCTGTACACACCATGGAGCTATTCAGTTGAATCCAGCTTTACTGATGCAGTGCCAGGTACAAAACACTTGTAAGTAAGTAAGTAAGTGAAGTTTATTATATAGCACCTTTCACAGGCAGAAAGCCACAGGGATCTGTTCTTGGACCTATTTTGTTCTTGCTGTATATCCTCCCTCTTGGCAAGCTGATTCAGCAGTTCAGTGACGTGTCCTACCACCTGTACGCCGATGACCTGCAGCTGTACTGCTCCTTTAAGTCATCTGAGCCAGAAAAACTTAAGTCGCTGATGAGATGTCTGGCCAGAATTAATGAGTGGCTCAGTGAAAACAGTCTGCAGCTGAATTCAGACAAAACGGAGACTCTGATTGTTGCCCCAGACAGCGCCATGTCTGCCATAAAACACCATCTTGGTGACCTGAACTGTTCAATTAAAGGCAGCCTAAGAAATCTGGGTGTTATTTTTGATGAAGGAATGTCCTTGGAACGCCACACCAATCAGCTTGTGAAAAACTGCTTTTTCCAAATTCAGAATATAACTAAACTTCACAAAGTGGTGTCCTTCAGAGAGTTGGAGATGATTGTACATGCGTTTGTCTCATCGCGCGTCGACTATTGTCACAGCCTGTTCACCTGCCTCAACTTAAAAGAACTGGCGCCTTCAAGTAGTCCAGAACTCCGCTGTACGGCTCCTGACCCGCACTCGTAGGAGAGCCCATATAAGTCCCATACTCAAGGACCTGCACTGGCTCCCTGTTTCATTCAGGATCAATTTTAAAATCTTGGTTTTGACGTTTCGGGCTCTACACGGGCAGGCACCGGACTACATCAGGGGCCTGATCCAGCCCTATGTTTCCACTCGCTGCCTGAGGTCCTCCATCAAAACCTGCTAATGGTTCCCCGCACATGTTTCAAAACTGGTGGGGATAGATCATTTAAGGCAGCGGCACCGCGTCTCTGGAACGAGCCTCCCTGTTCGCTCAGGTCTCTGGACAATGTTGATTCTTTTAAAAAGCAGCTAAAGACCTTTTTCTTTGAACAAGCCTTTTAGCCTGTATGGTACTGTTTTTATCTTGTATATCTATTTGTTTTCTGGTCTGCACGGTACTGTTTTATCTTGCATATTTGTTATTTTAGTGATTGTATTTTGTATATTGTACAGATTATTTTTATGTGAAGCACTTTGTGACCCTGGTCTGGGAAAAGTGCTATACAAATAAAGCTTACTTACTTACTTACAAAGTGCTTCACAGCATACATAAATAAGACAACAATTAAATACACACGGATAAATAAGCAACACTAAAAAAAAGAAATCAAAACAGGCCCGAAAAACTAAGCAAATGCTCGAGAGAATAAAAAGGTTTTGAGTTGTGTCTTGAAAGTGTCAACAGACACAACTGAACGGAGAGAGAGCAGGAAATCATTCCAGAGCCTGGGAGCAACGGCCTGGAATGATCGGGCTCCTCTGGTCTTGAACTGGGTACGCGACACCTTTAAGAGATTCTGGTCCGCAGACCTTAAAGCCCTCACAGGGGAGTAAGGCTGGAGCAGGTCGAGAATATAAGAAGGAGCTTGGTCGTGCAAGGCCCGAAAGGTTAAAACCAAAATCTTAAAGTTAACTCTGTAAGAGACTGGCAGCCAATGAAGCTCCTTCAAAATGACAGATATGCGGGTCCATCTGTTTGTGCAGGTCAAGATTCTCACTGCAGAGTTTTGCACAAGTTACAACCTCGAAAGCTCCTTCAGTTCAGACATGAGAACAGGCTGTTGCAGTAGTCTAAACGTGATGAGACAAAAGCATGAATGATGAGCTCTAAATCATTGAATGAGACCATTTTCCTAAGTTTAGAGATTTTTCTTAGTTGAAAGAAACAGTTACTTGTCAGCTGCTTGCAGTGCTGCACTAGAGACATGTCTTTATCAAAGAAAAAACCCAGATTTCTAAGACTGGATTTAGCAGACTGCCCTAGGTCACCAAGGTACTGTTTGATCCCTGGGATTGAGACATCAGGGGCGATGATGAGTGTTTCAGTTTTGTCTGCGTCAAGTTGGAGAGAATTTTCGCTGAGCCATTGTTTTATTTCTGCCAAGCAGTGGAAAAAGGAATCGAGCTTCTGTATCACAACTGGCTTAAAAGAGCAGTAGAGCTGGATGTCGTCAGCATATAAGTGGTAAGAAACATCCTTAAACCTTTGGATTATGATACCCAGGGGGAGCAGGTACAATAAAAAAAAAATAGGGCCCAGGATGGAGCCTTGAGGCACCCCATCAATCAATCAATCAATCAATCAATCAATCAATTTATTTTTGTATAGCCCAGTATCACAACAACAGTTGCCTCAGAGGGCTTCAAGATGTTACATTACCCCACACGCCAGATTCAAGGACTCTGATTTAACCTGGTTTGTAGACAAACAAAAGCTGCATCCAGACAGATATGAAGCAAACCACTGGAGAACCGACCCCGACAGTCCCACATGGTCCCTCAGTCTACATAGCAGGACCTGATGGTCAACAGTGTCAAACGCTGAGGACAGATCCAAGAGAACCAGCATGGTGCATTTACCCGAACCGGTAGACATCATTATGTCGCTGGTCACTTTTAGTAGGGCTGTTTCCGTGGAGTGGTGCTTACGGAAGCCAGATTGGAATTTGTCGAAGAGCTATTTCGACCCACACACAGAGGGGGTGGCATGTTATCCTTGAGCTTCTTGATTTTATCAGCGAAAAAATTCAGGAAAGCATGGCTGTCAGCTTGGATGAAAACGGGGGTGACAGAAGCAGCAGGGCAAACGAAAGAGTTAATTGTATCAAACAGCACTTTAGGGTTTTTCTTATTCACTGCCACCAGTTAATGGATATAGGTGGACCTGGCATTCTCCACCATTTCATTGTATGAGGAAATAAGATCCCTGAGATGGAGCCTGTGAACCTCAAGGTTAGTGGATTTCCACAGGCGTTCAGTCTTTCGACACAGTCTCTTAAAGCTTAAAATATGCTCGTTTATCCAAGGACATGCTTTTTTTCTGTGTAGACAGATTGACTTTAACAGGAGCCACTTGATCCAAAACCATTACACAGTGGTCATCAAAGCACTGGATTAGGTTGTCTACACCAGAGCCATTTGTAAAAGGAGGAGGATCGAACAAAACAGAGAACCTTTCTGCAGTATTAGCAGTGATAATCCACCTCTGAGACCTTACTTTTAAAGGTTTGGGCTCGAGACTGAAATGCAAATCACATGACACAAGACAATGATCACTCATGTGAACATCAATTACAGACACATTAGAAATGTCTAGACCAAGTGAAAAAACAAGGTCTAAAATGTGGCCCTTTCGACGGGTTGGCAATGAAACGTGTTGAACAAGGTAAAAAGCTTCAGTCAATGATAAAAATTCCATTGCATAGGGTGAAGAGGTGCTATCAACATGAAGGTTAAAGTCTCCAAGGATTAAAACAGGTTCCAACTTTATAATGGAGGATAAAAAGTCACTAAAATCCTTTATAAAGACAGCAGCAGAGCCAGGAAGGACGGTAGACCACAACACAGTAAAGAGGGTGCCCCCCCCCCCCCCCCCCCCACCTCGACGGGGGCGGGGCTTCCCATGCATGGCAAAGCCAGCGGGGCAGAGCTCGTGTAAATGGATAAACTCCTCTTCTTTCTGCCAAGTCTCCATGATGCACATTATATCCATATTTTCCCTTGAGATGAGGTCGTTCAGGGAAAAGGATTCATTGCCGATGGAACAGGCATTCAGAAGACCGAGATGGATCGGGTGTCACGTCACGGAGGTTAGGTCCGAGGTGAGCAGCGTGATTGGGCGAAGGCAGTGGTTACGGGGGCACCAGCTGGTCCATGTTGATGGAAACGCGGAAGTGCGCTGCTCCGATAAACATCCACGACCAGGATTCAAGCGCTGTACAGAATCCAGGACACTCGTAGCCCGGGTTAACAGCGGCGTGGATATGCTATCACAATCATCGAGGAGCAGGACATGGCGGAGACGCCGAGCGCGTCCTCCTCAACGTGCCGTGGCAGAGCCCAGGCGCGCAGCCTCACGCCTTCGCCGTACCTGGACACCGGCCCGGGATCCTCGCCTTTTCCTCGATCTCCTGCGGATCTTGCTCGACGCCCGAAACAGCAGCAAATACTCCGGTGAGTTTGAGGCAATAGTCAAGGGGCGAGGACATGCCTGTTTGTAGCGATCCTGTGTAGGAAACAGGCCCTCCAAAGTCTCTTTGATACAGAACAATGAGTCCCGATCGTAAGTTTGCAAGGCCAAGGCAGATCCATTAGTTAGTCAGGCTGATATGATCACATATGCTGAAAGAACTACCATGAAAAGTTTATACAGGAGCCGAGCTGAGGCATCGCCGGTCACAGGCGCCATCTTGCTCCAGTGGCTACAGTGGCTAAAATGTTCTTAACAGACTCTTGTTTTGGGCACTTTTTCTAAGAAAAGCTGACAGTTCCACATAAGCAAGCATCAGAGACTCTCTTGGCCACAGTGGAACCCAGAGCTTTGTTCAGCCACAGGTCCAGAGGACCGGAGTCACAGGATCTGCAGGATGATCCCACAAGAACCAACTGTCTCCACAAGACTACCTTCAGAAACTGCATTCTCAAATTCAGAGGAACTTATCCTGTCCCTAATTACCTTCATCTTCAACATATTGGTTTTTTTTTAATAGAATCAATACGGCAACTGATTTTTTTCCTTGCTTTTATGCATCTTGCATCTATGGTTGTCTGTAATTCCCCGGTTCCGGTTGCACGTTTACTGCCGCTGCTCACCGGTAAACTAAACAAGATAAAACTATGATCGCACAGCATTGAATGATGTGAGATTAACTTGTGGCTTCGGCTGTTACCTGTGGCCTTCCTGGACCTGTGACCTGTGACCTGTGGCTTTCCTCGGACCCCTGGCGCACTCGTATTCTCCTCCTGAGAAGCGATGTCGATCTACCAATTAAGGAGATGGTTAGCCGTCCTCTGGCTCCTGGTGTCATACGCGTCCCGGCCCCAAACAAATGCAGTCCTCCAGTACTCTGCTGACGAACTTTTAAAACTTCGGCACCACGTCTTCGCTCTGCGGCACCACCTGGGCTCCACATCCCACCGGACATTGCCTTCCAGCCCTGATGGAGATACATCCACCGTGGATCGCGCCGTAAGTTCCAGTACAATGACTCTCATCCAATAGCATCGCTGTGGTCCACCTTTCGCCGTCCATCCTGTAACGCTCGTCGGGATGTTGACCACAGCGTCCTGGCTAGCTTAGCTAAGTCAGCTAACTCCACGGCCAAGAGCTGCTCCACCACTGTCAACTTCGGCCTCCTCAACGTCCGCTCTCTCAGCAGCAGGGAGCGTCTCATCCACGATGTCCTTGTGGATCAAAAGCTGGACTTCTTGTGCCGAACTGAAACTTGGCAGCAGCCGAATCACTTTGCCTCTCTGAATGAGTCGCCGCCGGGGTTTATTTATCCACTGCTACGCTTACGACACCCAGCTCTACCTCTCTACCAAGCCATCTCCATCACTCCCTCCAGCCTCCCTCTCCCTACAAGAAATTCACTCCTGGTTCACTCTCAATTTCGTGAAACTAAAAAGTTCTAAAACCGAAGTCCTCCTTGTAGGCACCCCCTCCACTCTCTCCAAATCCAACAGTTTTTCCATTTCCATCCACAACTGGACTGTCCCTCCCTCCCCTCAGGTCCAGAGCCTGGGTGTCATCCTTGATAGTACACTCTCTTTCACTCCCACATCAGTAACATCACTCGGTCTGCATACTTTCACCTCCGACCCTTCCTCACTCCTCGAACCACTCCATCCTGTCCACGCCTCGTCTCCTCCCGGA
Source organism: Salarias fasciatus (assembly GCF_902148845.1). NCBI lineage: Eukaryota > Metazoa > Chordata > Actinopteri > Blenniiformes > Blenniidae > Salarias > Salarias fasciatus. Next base: position 30,712,580 of record NC_043762.1, read on the forward strand.
TTGACTACTGCAGCTCTTCTCCTTGGTCTCCCCAACAAATCCCTCCAGAAACTGCAGCTCCTCCAGAACTCTGCAGCTCGCCTCATTACCCGGACTCCCACCATTCACCACATCACCCCATTCACCACTTCACCCCATTCACTACATCACCCCATTCACCACTCCACCCCATTCACCACATCACCCCATTCACCACATCACCCCATTCACCACATCACCCCATTCACCACTTCACCCCATTCACCACATCACCCCATTCACCATGTCACCCCATTCATCACATCACCCCATTCACCACTTCACCACATCACCCCATTCACCCCATTCACCACATCACCCCATTCACCCCATTCACCACATCACCCCATTCACCACTTCACCCCATTCACCACATCACCCCATTCACCACGTCACCCCATTCACCACTTCACCCCATTCACCACATCACCCCATTCACCACTTCACCCCATTCACCACATTACCCCATTCACCACATCACCCCATTCACCACGTCACCCCATTCACCACTTCACCCCGTTCACCACATCACCCCATTCACCACTTCACCCCATTCACCACATTACCCCATTCACCACTTCACCCCATTCACCACGTCACCCCATTCACCACATCACCCCATTCACCACGTCACCCCATTCACCACTTCACCCCGTTCACCACATCACCCCATTCACCACTTCACCCCATTCACCACATTACCCCATTCACCACTTCACCCCATTCACCACTTCACCCCATTCACCACGTCACCCCCGTCTTACAACAGCTCCACTGGCTCCCAATAAAACAGAGAATTAACTATAAGACTCCTGTCATTACATCCAGAGCCCCCCCCCCCCCCCCCCCCCCAACGGCCACTCCTGTCCGTCACTCCTCTCCCTCCAGCCTCCAGCTCCCTCTTCCCCCTGCCGCCTGGTCTCCCTGGGGTCCAGAGCCTCCAGTGGCTCTGCTCCAGCTCTGGAACTCTCTCCCTCCAGACCTCCACCTGGACTCCCTGCCGCTCTTCAAAGCCAGACTCAGAACTCAGCTGTTCAGACAGTCCTGCTTCATAACGGCTCATAGTCGCTCTCACCACTCAATGTTGTTGCTCTCTGTTTGTTGTTAATACTGCTTTTAATTTTTTTTGGTGTTTTACATGTTCAGCATCCCTGGGTGTTGTGAAAGGCGCTTTTAAATGTAATACATTATTATTGTTGTACATTTGCCGGTGTTCGATATCAAGCTGTGACCTTGCTAACTGGTGGCCGACTCGCCTGTTTTTACTACCAGCAGTAGCAGATGTTGAAAACCTGACAGAAGTCCACAGCTGTCTTTGTGATTCACCGTTTATCCTGCTGTTTTTAAATGCTGTGAAGTACTTTGTGTTGCTTTTATTTGGTATGAAAGGTGCTCAATGAACAAAGATTGACTGACTGATGGATAGATTTGTTGATTCATTGATTGTCAAAGTTTCAAACCTTTTGTCAGTTGTTTTTGTCCATTAAATTAAGGTGTTGTGCAGGCTGAACAGAGGCTCAATCACAGAAACAACAACAGGCAAGAGTGATCAAGGCGGGTTTATTTAATGTTCGAGTTGATCCAGGTCCGAAAGTTTATATTCGAGTGCAGAAGGTGCTGAGCCAAGAGACCAGGACGGCTGATCTTCCGATGGGACAGAGCGCAGACGAAGGCAGGTGGAAAGAAGGATTCCTGGCTGAGCTGTCGGCATGCTAAGAGGAAAGAGACCCGGGGTAAACCGGGAGGATTATCCACACTGGAAAAACACATTCTACAAACCAAACTGACTCTAGGAGCTGCTAGGATCCAGCACTGGAGGGGGGTCTGAGGTCTGCTGAAACAGTCCTCTTCATCAGGAAGAGTGGCCTCCACTCCAAGCAGCAGATGAACCTGATTACAGAGATTAGCCCAGCCCCACCTTCCGTAAACCCCACCTCAACACCGCCCACCTGAAACCCAGACCCAGAGCGCCCCCATCTGGCCACAGAAGTGCAGGGTGTAACAGAAGGGGGTTGCACTGGCTTCCACTGCGTTAGGATTTTCCTCTTGGTCAACAATGTCATGAACGCCATTGTGCTTCCTGAAGGGAGGTAGTTTGGTCTGATGGAAACACACGATCAAAGCACTTGCTGGTTCAGGGTCTGCTCTCACCCAGCAGATGTCAGATACAACCTGGAAGATCTGAGCCCAGAAAAATCACCCAGTGACATGCATGACCAAACGTGTAGCAGCGTGGCGGGGCTATGGTGGCTTTTAACTTACATTCCCCTTCAGGATATATTTTAGCCAACTTCTCTCTAGACAAATGTACTCAATGAAATCTTAAATTGGATTACAATCAATCAATCAATCAATTTATTTTTGTATAGCCCAGTATCACAACAACAGTTGCCTCAGAGGGCTTACACCATGTCTTATATAGAAGGAAGAGGACGCTCTATGCTGTGTTGTCCAAGTGTCATGAGAAATAATTATATCTAGACCCTTTGCTAATACGTGTATTAGAAAGGGTCTAGATTGTATTAGCTTCGAAATTATCGAGATGCACAGCCAAAAATGGAAAACTAAAGAGGCAGAGAGCATTTTTAACCTGTGGGCATCTTTTTTTTTTTTTTTTTTTCAGAACACAGATATGTTCCCTTTAGTCAGATTTGTTCTACTATATTGTTGGTGAAAATAGTCAGAATAATACTCTCAGTCGAGTGTTCCTGTGATAGCATAATATAATATTACCATAAAAAAAATACAGTGATAAAAATTTGAGTTCAGATGGCTGACCCCTAGAATTAAGATTAATTCATTAACTATTGATAATATAATTTTTCTACCCCTGCAGATGCTATTAGTAATAGTTACCAGCAGTAACTCTTGGTTATTCTGAAGGTTACTACTATTACTGTTATTACATACTTATGCTAACCCTCTGTGATACATTTCATTCTCTTATTTAACAATCTTTAAATTATGTTACTTATTACGCCGAGCGCCCACATACTGCGGAACGGCGCCGCTGCGCTGCGCCGCGAAGGTCGCAGCAGTTCCGCAGCCGTACTAGTGCACTTGTCACGGAACGGGAGTATTGCACATTTTCACTTGCATGTTTTTTATTTTGTATTGCCCTTTTTGGATTGTCGTGTGCTTTTGTTTGTGGTGCTTTTAATTTGAAATGGGACGGTGCGTGCTTTACTTCCTGTTGTGAATGACCTGACCCCCACAGCTCCACAGCTGAGGCTAGTTATGGCTAAATGAACTGGGGGCGGATGCCCAGGTGCGGGGGCGTTAATATCAGCGGCGGAGGGAGCAGGAGGAGAGTCGAGCACGGCAGGAGGAGAAGGCAGCCACCTCGGTGCAGTTGGAGCTGAAGAGACGGGACCTGGGACGACGGCGCGGTGCGACGGCGGGCTACAGCCGTGGAGCAGTAGTGGGACCAGAGTGCGAGGCTCATCACGGCAGGCGGGCAGAGTTTCTCTGCCCCTGCGTGTAAGTACCGCACCTGTTGTACTCTGGCGACGTGACGTAGACCACTGCTGCTGAGCCAGCTCGGTCGGCCGCGAACGAGTGAGTGCCCCCAGGTTCCTGTCTCCCGCAGCTGCAGCGCTGACGGAGGGTCCGGACCGGTCGCCTAGCCCACGGGGGAATCGGACGGCGGCGGAGCCTCGGAGAGCGACCCGGACGGCGGCGGAGCCTCGGAGAGCGACCCGGACGGCGGCGGAGCCTCGGAGAGCGACCCGGACGGCGGCGGAGCCTCGGAGAGCGACCCGGACGGCGGCGGAGCCTCGGACAGCGACCCGGACGGCGGCGGAGCCTCGGAGAGCGACCCGGACGGCGGCGGAGCCTCGGACAGCGACCCGGACGGCGGCGGAGCCTCGGAGAGCGACCCGGACGGCGGCGGAGCCTCGGACAGCGACCCGGACGGCAGCGGAGCCTCGGACAGCGGGGGAGCTGTGCTGCGGTGGAGTTGAGCCAGCTGACACGGCAGGCTAGCGGCGAACCTCTCCTCGGTTTTTACTAGCGGACCTTTTAGTATTTTATTTTATTGCTGGCATCATCTTAAGTCTTGTGCTACTTTGTTTATTTTTATCCTTTTATTTGATTTATTGTAATAAATCTTTTAACCAGCCATTCATTTCAGCCTGTTGGTTTTACACTGCTTGCCTTGTTTTTAGAGTGTTTTTAGTATTTTGGTGAGTTCCCAGTCTCCAATAAAACTGGGTGGCGTTGTCATCCGAGTTTAATTCTTCATCTCGCCACAAATTTTGGCGTTGTCGGCAGGATACAAGCACGAGCAGTGTAAGATCCAAAGGCTGTTTTAGTTTTGTTTTTAACTAAGCATGATGATGATGATGCCAGTATATCCCGGTGCGCCTTGGCTGCCGAAGTTTAATGGGCCAAACAGTGACATTAAGTATGGGGACTGGAAAGAGCAAATGTGTGGCATGTTAAATGCACAAAATCTCACGGAGCCCAGGAAAATTGAATTTTTAATGGGAGCGTTAGCTGGGGAGGCCAAACTGCAAATCAGTATTTTAGACATTGGAGAACGCGATACAAGTGCAAAGATCTTGACTCGTCTTGACACCTTGTATGGCGACAACATCCCCATTGCGGTGCTCAGGTCACATTTTTTCTGCTGCAATCAGAAACCAAGTGAGTCTGTTAAATCCTTTACTCTCCGCTTAAGGGAAATGTATTGCAGACTGCAGCGACACAGCCCAGACGATGCACCCTCCGAGAACATCCTGAAGGACCAGATGCTCTTGGGGCTCAGGGAAGGGCCCCTGTCACAAACCCTCCGGACATATGTGCGCCGAAACCCTGAATTGGATTTTGCTGCTGTGCATCATGAAGCTCTACTTCTGGAGGAGGAGCAACGTGGACAGGACATCAACGCAACGTACACCGCGGCCATTGGGGGGTCTCAAGAAGGTACACCACCTACACCTAGCTGGAGAGAGGCTCTGAGGGAAGAGATAATGAATGATGTTAAAGACCAAATGAAAGGCTTCACCCAGGAAATAATAAAAGAAATCAAACCGCTGTTGCAATACTCTGGACTAGAACACGCCCCCATGCAGTACCGACGCAGAACTCGACAAAGATTCCAAAATGATGCCAATGAGTGGACTAGAGATGGGAAGCCTATATGTACGCAGTGTAGACAGCCCGGTCATGTGGCAAGGTTCTGTCAGAACGCCAGTGCCACCAGCAATACACCTTTAAACTAATCACCCCTGCTGCTGAGGCCCAAGCAGTAGGGACGGCCTCTGAGGCTAACCACCAGGGGGCCAACACCCAGTTTGTGGGCAAGTGCCCAACCATTGAAGTCTGTGTTGGTGGAACCAGGATGACTGGGCTGTTAGACACCGGATCACAGGTAACGCTAATCCAACAGAAAGTAATGGAGCAACATTTTTCTCAGGTTGAGAAAGGCACAGCCCCCTTGGTGTTAACGCTTAAAGCCGCCAATGGCCTCAGTATACCCTACTGTGGTTATGCCATAATGGACTTTGAAGTAGAAGGTGTAAAAATTCCGGGAAAAGGTGTTGTTATTGTCAAGGATGATTGCTCTACCCACCCACTGCTCATTGGGATGAATGTGATTGGTGCATGTTGGGATGCTGTTTTTAAACAGGGAAAGCCAGCTCTCTCCCCTCAGAAATGGAAGCCATGGCGGGAAGCGTTTGCGGTGTGCCGGAGGACCATCGTAACCACACCAGAAGATGGGTTCTTGGGCTTTGTCCGCCTTGCAAGTCGACAACAGGTTCAGGTACCACCAAGGACTGAGATGATTGTGTGGGGCCGCACTTGCGTGGGGCCAAGCAGCCCTGACTTCCCAGCGGTATTGGAGGCTATGCCTGGAACAGAAGCATGGGGAGTAGCAAGGACCTTATCGGTCGTGCGAAGTGGGAGGGTCCCTGTTCGTATTTGCAACCCCCATGTATACCCAGTCACCATAGATCGCTACCAGAAGCTGGGCCAGTTGTACCGCGTGGAAGACGTGGATGTCCAGGGGTCCCAAGACCTGAGCTTGACTTTGGGCCCGGATGGTGTCGTGGAGGTGGGAATGGTGGACACCCAGAGCCCCCACCACAAAGAGCGTACTGAAGAAGTGAGTAAGCCTGCTGACTGTCATCATTTAACACCACAGCAGCAGCTGGAGCTCAGAGCTCTGCTACAGCGGTGGGAGAAGGTTTTTGCTGCGGATGAAGAGGATTTTGGACGCACCGACTTGGTGCAACATCGCATTCACACTGGGGATGCTCCTCCCATCAAAGAGAGGTATCGACCCTTGCCCCCATCTATGTACAAAGAGATAAAGACCCTGCTTGCAGATATGCTCGACAAAGGGGTTGTCCGTGAGAGCTGCAGTCCTTGGGCCGCACCAATTGTCCTCGTCAGGAAGAAGGATGGCAGCTGGAGATTCTGCGTGGACTACAGGAAACTTAATTCGGTCACACACAAAGATGCATTCCCACTTCCACGGATCGAAGAGACACTGACTAGTCTGACCAGAGCAGAATGGTTTTCCACATTAGACCTTGCTAGTGGGTACTGGCAAGTTGAGATGGACCCCGGAGACCGTGAAAAGACAGCTTTCACCACACCTATTGGACTATTTGAGTTTGAGCGGATGCCTTTTGGGCTCTGCAATGCACCTGCTACTTTCCAGCGGTTGATGCAGCAGTGTTTAAGCGGTCAAATAACCGAGTCTCTCTTGGTGTACCTTGATGATGTGATCATTTATTCACCTGACTTCTCCTCCCACTTACAGCATCTGGAGGAGGTGTTCCAAAGATTTTGGCAGCATGGACTTAAGCTCAGGATGGATAAGTGCAAACTGTTTCAACACGAGGTGAAGTTTCTGGGCCATGTGGTTGACAAGGCTGGGGTAAGACCAGACCCAGACAAAATTTGTGCCGTGTTAGATTGGCCTGCACCTGCCACTGTACACGAGGTCCGAGCCTTTCTTGGCTTAGCAGGTTATTATAGGCGATTTGTACCAAACTTTGCTAAAATTGCCCGGCCACTGAATAGCCTGTTGAGTGGCGTGCCCGTTAAGAAAAACTCACAGATTCGGATCCAGTGGTCCCCAGAATGTCAGGCTGCTTTTGAACGATTAAAATCAGCCTTGACCCAACCACCTGTCTTGGCCTATGCAGACTTCACTAAACCTTTTGTTGTTTACACAGACGCCAGCAACCAAGGCCTTGGTGCTGTTTTGGCACAAGTGCAGGACAACCAGGAGCGTGTAATCGCATACGCCAGTCGGAGCTTACACCCAACAGAGAGAAATGATGCAAACTACAGCTCATTTAAATTGGAACTCCTAGCGTTGAAGTGGGCCGTGACAGAAAAATTTAAGGACTATCTCATGGGGGCAAAGGTTATTGTCTACACTGACAATAATCCTGTTGCCCATCTACAAACAGCTCATCTGGGTGCCGTCGAGCAGCGCTGGGTTGCCCAACTTGCGTCTTTTGACTACCAAGTGAAATACCGTGCTGGGAAAGAAAATGTGAATGCTGATGCCCTCTCCAGGTTTCCTGCCAGCTCCTCCACTGATAAAGGCTGCGAAGTTGCTCAGCTGACGGTGACTTCTGAGGTGAGCCCAGCTGCTCAAGAAGTCAGGTTATGCCTGGATGAGGATTGGAAGACCCTTCAAGAGGCGGATCTCGACGTCAAAGCAGTAACAAGGTATGTGGCTGGAAAGTCGAGGCCTGATGGTCCTACAAGACGGGCTTTACCTTTGAAGTCGCAAAAGCTTCTACAACAGTGGGAGAAGCTGCACCTTGTGGATGGGGTGTTGTGTCGGAGGGTCAAAGACCCCAAAACTTTCGAGACGTGTGTGCAGGTGGTGTGCCCAGTTGCCAAGCGACAGGAGGTCTGGAGGAAGTATCATGAGGCAGCCGCCCATGCAGGAGCTGAAAGGACCCTCTCCAGGATACGGCAGTTTTTCTACTGGCCTGGGATGAATATGGAGGTGCGTCAGTTCCAACAAGGGTGTGTCGCTTGCAGTTTGCAGAACAGGACCCAGCCTAGGGCCCCACTGCATCCCTTCATCACCAGCTACCCATTAGAGGTAATAGGCATGGATTACTTGACCTTGGGCAGAGCAACAGATAGGTGTCAGAATATATTAGTTTTGACAGATCATTTCACCCGTTACGCTTGGGCAGTTCCCACGAAGGATCAGACAGCAGAGACTACTGTCCATGCCATGTGGTCCCATGTGATTCAGGTTTTTGGTTGCCCTGCGAGATTTCACTCGGACCAAGGGGCGAACTTTGAGTCATCTGTTGTCCAACAGTTATGTCAGCTCTATGGCATTAGCAAGAGCAGGACCACTCCATACCATCCTGCTGGTAATGGTAGCGTAGAAAGGATGAATCAGACTTTGCTCAATATGCTGCGCTCTCTTGAGGCGGAAAAGCAGCATAAGTGGCCTGAGTACCTCCCTGAACTCTTAGCAGCCTACAACAACACTGTCCATAGTTCGACTGGCTATACACCCTCGTTTTTAATGTTTGGCCGGCACTTGAGGCAACCAGTTGATGTCAGTCTGGGTGTGGACCGACAACCACAGACTTATGACCTACAAGGCTGGGTTAGAGACCACCATCAAAAGCTCTCCTTCGCCTATAAGTTAGCCAGACAGAACATTGACAAGGTGGCAGGTCACAATAAGCAAACTTATGACCGGCAAGCCAAGGCCATGCCACTGGCCCCAGGCGAACGAGTGTGGGTGAGAGACAGGAACCGTAAGGGTCAGGGTAAGCTTCACCCGGGTTGGGACCCAGAGCCCCATGTAGTGCTGGAACAAGTCGGCGATACCAGGGTTGTCTACAAGATCAGACCTGAGAAAGGGGGCATTGAGAAGACTGTGCACAGGAATTCGCTGAAACTTTGTGTTGGATCCCCACACGAGGACCTGGAAAAGACTACGGATGATCCTTCCGAGAGTGGTACACAGAGCCGGACCCCATACTATTGTTCTTTTTATGATCCACCTGCTGAGCCACCAGAACATCCTGTAAACCTGCCTGAGTTACCACAGAGCCCTCGACGTTCCGTCCGAGTGAACTTTGGACAGCCTCCAACCCGGTTCCGGCCGGATGAAGACTGAGGTGACAGGGACTGCCACCCTTAAAGCAAGGGGGGATGTCACGGAACGGGAGTATTGCACATTTTCACTTGCATGTTTTTTATTTTGTATTGCCCTTTTTGGATTGTCGTGTGCTTTTGTTTGTGGTGCTTTTAATTTGAAATGGGACGGTGCGTGCTTTACTTCCTGTTGTGAATGACCTGACCCCCACAGCTCCACAGCTGAGGCTAGTTATGGCTAAATGAACTGGGGGCGGATGCCCAGGTGCGGGGGCGTTAATATCAGCGGCAGAGGGAGCAGGAGGAGAGTTGAGCACGGCAGGAGGAGAAGGCAGCCACCTCGGTGCAGTTGGAGCTGAAGAGACGGGACCTGGGACGACGGCGCGGTGCGACGGCGGGCTACGGCCGTGGAGCAGTAGTGGGACCAGAGTGCGAGGCTCATCACGGCAGGCGGGCAGAGTTTCTCTGCCCCTGCGTGTAAGTACCGCACCTGTTGTACTCTGGCGACGTGACGTAGACCACTGCTGCTGAGCCAGCTCGGTCGGCCGCGAACGAGTGAGTGCCCCCAGGTTCCTGTCTCCCGCAGCTGCAGCGCTGACGGAGGGTCCGGACCGGTCGCCTAGCCCACGGGGGAATCGGACGGCGGCGGAGCCTCGGAGAGCGACCCGGACGGCGGCGGAGCCTCGGAGAGCGACCCGGACGGCGGCGGAGCCTCGGAGAGCGACCCGGACGGCGGCGGAGCCTCGGAGAGCGACCCGGACGGCGGCGGAGCCTCGGAGAGCGACCCGGACGGCGGCGGAGCCTCGGAGAGCGACCCGGACGGCGGCGGAGCCTCGGACAGCGACCCGGACGGCAGCGGAGCCTCGGACAGCGGGGGAGCTGTGCTGCGGTGGAGTTGAGCCAGCTGACACGGCAGGCTAGCGGCGAACCTCTCCTCGGTTTTTACTAGCGGACCTTTTAGTATTTTATTTTATTGCTGGCATCATCTTAAGTCTTGTGCTACTTTGTTTATTTTTATCCTTTTATTTGATTTATTGTAATAAATCTTTTAACCAGCCATTCATTTCAGCCTGTTGGTTTTACACTGCTTGCCTTGTTTTTAGAGTGTTTTTAGTATTTTGGTGAGTTCCCAGTCTCCAATAAAACTGGGTGGCGTTGTCATCCGAGTTTAATTCTTCATCTCGCCACACACTCACCTGATGCGGTGCGGCTGCGCCACAGCACTCCTTTTGACCTTTTGACCAGACATGCGCTCAGCGCATGCATGGGATTATGTTTCCATGACGATCTCCATGTAAACATGTTTGAACAGGCACTTTATATCGTTACAATTTACTCACCACTCACGCCAATAACTTCATCTACTGTTGCCCGAGTGCTCTCCTTCCTGCTGGCGTCTTTATAAACAGGATGACTGGTGTCAGAGAGGATTCTGGGCTCTTGTTCCTCCAGGATCACTTTCTCTTCGTCAGCCATGCTGCTCTCCAGTTTAAAAACTTCCACTACTCCTTTGTTTTGTGAAGCCAGAGCGTGTTCAGGCTTCAAAATAAAACACTCATCCATAGAAGTGTATATTTACGCTTTTATTTACATGTAAGAACATGTGTGACAGCTTCAATAGTAATCTATATAGATATTTATATAAATAATATGCCTAGGGATAAAAAAAAGTCAACTTCTGTAGTAATTTGTTTTGATAAAATGGATGTTGCACTCTTTTGGTTTCCTGTTGCTGCTTTGACATGATGGGAAATGGACTCCGGCTCCGCTGCGCCTCCGGCAAAAATAGACCTGGACCGAAGTGGTGCGGAGAGCGGTCCGCAGGACGGCGGCGGGCGGACGCTCGACACAGCACTCGCGCAGGCAGTGGGTCCTCTGTCTGTGACTTCATTGACTTGAATGGGTGCATAATTGCTGCGTGAGGGCTGCGACCTGCGCAGCGCAACCGTTCTGCAGTATGTGGGCGCTGGCCCTGAGGGAAAAACAACCCTAAACAGTGTTTTTTTTTAAAATTGAAATACAGCCTTAAGGCCTCAGTATACTCCCCCGTCGCCGCTACGTCGTTCCTACGACGTAGACGTTGTAGCCCTACGACGGGCTACGTCGGGGCTTGACGTGCACCTCCCGAAAATTGTGACTTCGCGTCGTTTCGATGCGTGGTGACGTGAACGTCGAGTTCTGTGATTGGTCCGCTTTCGCGTTGTTTATAGAATAAAGTAGAACTCACCCGGAATGCTTTTCTGATCCGAACAGAGCTTCGGGAGAAATTGAGATCCGAAATTGAGCGGCGCACATCCCTATACTGTTAGCAGTGTTAGCACTGTTAGCAGACGGGGCTATGTGTAGAGCTGCTCCTCAAACGGCTTTAATCGTCCAAAAGCTCATTAGTTTCACAAATATTTCATCACGGTCTGCTCAGCCTCTCCTCCACCACAGCCCGGTGTCGCCAGATATGTCATATATTCAGATATATGTTCGGTAAATGCATGCGTGTCTAGATACGTACGTCTATAAATCTATGTCTATAAATCTATGTCTAGGTAAAGCCGGAGCTACGGAAGCCGCATTGTTGTTGTGACTGCTAGCGGCTCGGCAGAGGAGGGCGTTCCCTTGACGCAGGAGCAAGATATGTTCAGTAGCGGCGTAGGGTTGCCGGCGTAGGAACGCCGTGGCGGCGACGGGGGAGCATACTGAGGCCTTTAGGCCTCATTCTATGAATGTTGCTCATGCTCATAATGATGCTGAAAGTGGTGTACTCCATTTCCTAGGCCAACATCGGGATGTTAAATAATTACTTGATGTGAAAATCCCTTATCAGAATTTCAAGGGCTGACGTAGCCTGCAGCACTGCCTTGAACAGTGTCCATTTCCATCCAGGGAGTAGTGAGGCACACCATTGCAGATGGTCTAGTCTTTGGAGCCCGTTAAAGTCAACTGGAGTCTCACCATGGAACACATACCCTTTGTTGAGAATCATGAGAGGCAGTTCAGTGACCCCTTTACTGTAGAGACTGCTGTTAGTCAGACAGCATGGGACCTGAGTCATTTCCTCATATAAGAAGTCATTGTTTGCGTCCAGGGAGCCCAGTCAGCCATCCTGTGCCTCAAGTGCCTCCCTTAGGGTCGTGGTCTTCACCTCCAGGCCGGATCGGTGAAGCGTCTGCAGAGTTTGCCTGTGCCAGCGAAGACTACAGCGCTGATTGCCCAAACGGGATTGTAACCGACCAGACCGGGTGGCTCCGGACTGCCGCCGGTCCACAAAGCAGGACTCCGTGTCCCCTGACAACCGCTGGGCTAGCGATCTCAGGAAAAACGCTTAATTAGTCCGACGGCCGCATCCCCTGCTCTGTGGCTTCTGCCGTCAAGCATATGCATAGGACACACCTCCTCCCCCGGGTTCAGTCAATCCAGCTAATATATATCAGGGCGGCCAATAAGAAACACAGACACAGAACTTCCTGTGTGTCACCCTTCAAAACAAAACAAAAATAAAATACAACTCATATATTCCTCATCTCTTTCAGTCAGATGGTAAACATTTACTCAAAGAAACATAAATTTCTCTCCTTTGCATAACTCATTCCATAATTCAATAATCTTCATATGTTCTCTCACACTTGTCTGGGTTACATATAGCTGCAGAGTTAAGATGTAGGCTGCATGTGTTGGAATTTGGGGACACTTGTCCCGTCACATGGCTCATGTAGGCTCATTAGGGGAAAGTGAGATGAAGTTCTTCCACTGAGGGTCCACTGAAGCCCCTTTCTCATCACCTGAGAAGTAGTGGCTGTTCCTCCGTCCGTCAGTATGAGCATGAGGCGTTTCAGGGGCATGTTGGCCCTGTGGAGCATTTGGCTCTTTTATATTAATGCTGCAGGTTCTCTGCGTGAGTCCTCTGGTCCTCTGATGTGGCTCACCAGCAGGTCCTCGTTATCTGCTGCACTCAGTGCCATGCTCAGGTAATAAGAGCCTCCTGAACCGTCCGAGGGCGCAACCCTGCCATGCTGCCAAAAACAATGTCATCTGAATATTAAGTTGCTTAGGGTGTTGCTGGCACACACATGATAACCATGACAATGGTAATATAGTTATAGCAAAATTAAATGCATAGTCCATGGTGTTCTTGAGATCATATAGATATTTGAAGATGAAATTAATTTTAATAAGGTGGAAATCAAACCAACAGATCAGGTAGGATACTACACATAAAAGATTAACAGAATCTCCTCCTGCTGCTGCCTTTATTTAAAGCTGACGTCTGGCATGGCTACCGGACAGGACCGGGATGGAGACGCTCAGAGAGAGACAGAAAGAGAGAGAGATAAAGAGAGGGAGAACGGGGGGGGGGGGCACAACTTATGTACAAATTCACAATGCAAAACAGTGTTGTCGACGCACCACACGCAACCAAGAACAATCCCAAACCCCCAATCTAGACAACACCAAAACAGAGCCGACAACCAACACAAAAACTGACAGAACCATATATATATATATATATATATATATATATATACATACATATATATATATATATATATATATATATATATATATATATATATATATATATATATATTATATATATATATATACACACACACACACACACACACACATTTTTTTTTTAGAATATAGCTGGTAGTAACTAGTAGTAGCTCGGGGCGTGCATCAAGAGAGGTCTACTACAGATCACCATTATTCTAACCACCAAAAGAAGACAAGGTAACCCAGTATGTGAAGAGTGATTAAAGATCAGCGTGATCATGCAAATATGATGGTGATAGTGATGGTGATAGTGATGATGCGTATATGACCTCTGACCCCTGAGAAGGCCAGAAGCAGGCTAGAGAGGCCCAAGAGCCCAAGAGCCGACCCCCCACACAGGCGGAGGGCCATGACCCACCCGGGAGCACCGGCCCACACGGGCGGCTACCCACCCCAGGCCAGTACCCCCCCCAGCGCTCCGGCCATGCACCCCGAGATCCAGGGCATCACCACCAAAGCCCCCCCCCGGCTCGCCCTTCCCACCCTGTCCTCTCCCAATTTGTCCCTTGTCCCTCCACCACACCCTACCTGATAAGCCCGCCGTGTGTGTGCATGAGAGTGGGGGGAGAGAGGGGTCCGGGGATGCCGCAGCACCCCCGCCACCCAGGAGCCCCCGGATGAAGGACAGGGCCAAGAGCGCCAATCAGTCTGCGCCAATCAGGCAGCCACAAGGTTTACTGTCTAATATAATTATTGATAAGCCAGGGCTTTCAAGGACTTCTGTTGGTCCCTGGATCTAATAGAAGAGATTAGGGGTTCTCTGAGTTTTTCAGTATACATATTATAGCTGGGCCGTTACGGCGGTAACGTGCTGCGTTACCGCGACACTCTTATCACACGAGAAAAAAAAAACACACTCGTGCTTTTAGCGGTGAAACACGGTCCATTCCTCATTATTTGCCATATTGAACTTGGCTGAATTATCAGAAAAATCACGAGCAAAAAGGCTGGTATAAGGCACAAACTGAAATCAGGAGCGCAAATATGAAAAATAATGAAAATCAAACTTAAATTACGTGTTTTGCCGGGGCACCGTTTCTCCCGCTGGGCCTTCTTCAGGCGCTGAAAACACACAAAACAAAGAACATTTCCCTTCAACACACAATCTGGCTTAATAAAGGTGAGGATGAGGCACAATTCGGCCTGACTGAATTGATCCTGCCTTCTCTGTCTGAGAGTCGGAGATATGATGAAGTGTGAGGAAGTGTGGCTCATAAGGAAATTCCATTGTTCACCTGTTTCTGACTTGGTTGATGACACATGAACACAGAACTGTGTCAGATTACCTGCTGGTTTCCTGTGATGCTGCTGATTATTCATGTCTAACTGAATAAACAGAAACTCGTTCTTGAGGACTTATTTCTTATTTATGTAACACACACACATTGTGAATGGCCTTGGCAGACTTCAAATGAGCCATTTTAACAGCGATTAATCACGATTAACTCCAGGATTACAATTACTCACGATTAAGGAATTTAATTGTTGCCCAGCTCTGATACAGATCAAATGTCCCAAAAATTGTTTGCAAAAAAACTTTTTTTTTTTTCGGTGTGCACGGATGGGGTGGGGGCCCGATGAATTTTTTTGCTTGGAGCCCCCAAGGACCGTTGCCCCACCACTGAGTGTGGAGAAGCCTCATGGTGATAAAGAGGAAGGATTTTCAACAGACATGTCATCTGCTTTGACTGAGGATTTTTCCCAGGTGTCTGCAGTTTTGGCAGACTCATTAACACAAGTCATGCCACGATATTCCTGAATTCCCCACGTCCTGATGTGCTTTTTCTGTATGTTCTCCCAATTGTGCTGAATATTTGTGAAGAAAAATATGAAGAAGAATACAATTCAGCTCGGATGGTAAATTTTACACTTTACATATTCAATTAACAAATAATAATAATAATAAAGTGGTTTGAAAAAAGAAAAAAAAAATCCCAGAAATAATCTTGTGTGGTCAGAGGACTTATGGTAAGGATCATGAAAACCAGACTTACTGGTTGCGTGTCCATGACTGCAGTGGGCTCACGCTCACTTTGAAGAGCCTGCAGCGTCTTCCATTCAGTCGATACAGCATGAAAATTCATTTAGGAAAAAAAAGTCTTCCATTTCTTCTGCTGATTAAAATGCCATTGTATCCAGCGAGAGCCATCTGATAGACTTAACCTTTAAGTGGGCCATTAAGAATATATTAAAAAAGATTCATTTCCTGGGAACATGTCACTGATAAATTATTAAAAACATCTAAAAATGAGCAAACTGGCCCCCTCCTTCCTGGCCTAAAAAAAGACGAGCACTGATGGAGAGTTAACCTGCGGAATGATGTGGAGCGAGGATTCAGCCTCACGGCTCCAGGGTCAGCAGAAAGACCTGCAGAGGGTCTTCTGTAGGACACGAACCGACGGATCCTTCTTCTTCTTCAGCTGGGTGTGTCGGATGATTTCTTGCTGCTCCATCCCCTTTAGTGATGAAGGAGTCTGGAGTTTGCAGTTCTGCAGTGTTTGAGGCAAAGATGAGTGAATTAGAGAAACAGCCTGCTGGCAAACAAAGTCAGGGTCACCAAACTAATTCTGATCGTGAGTCAGACCAGTAAAATGTTACAGAGAAGTAATCCATTAAAACAACTCCAAATATTTATTTTTGTTTCCCTACATACAGGTACGAGCCCCTGCTCTTTATTTGTGCACTCTAAAAATGGCGGGTTAATAACAACCCAACCTGAGTAGTTTCCCAACCCAGGACTGGTTAACAGAGGACAGAACACATGCTGGCTTATTTTAATTGGTTCAATTACATATTATTCATATAACCCAGTTAAGGGGCTATATCTAACCCAAGTTGGGTTGTTTATGTGAAATTATTATTTCTTCATGCAACCCTTTTTTTTTTCGGCAGTTCATCGATTTTTTTCAATGTCCAACAGAAGGGACTGGCTCTTCCAGTTGGTACCAGCTTGGCTACAGGAGTTGCTGGATGGAGCTGCAATGTGGGAACCAACCGCCTTTGGGGCTTCACTTCAGATTTTTCTGCAGGGGGGGGTCTCCCTTAGCCTTTGTCACTCCCGTGACGACCACAAGGCAGTGGTGCTATTTCACCCATAGCTGGGGGGGTTGTGACATGCAGGAGTCGAACCAACAACCTCCTGATTGTAAGACGACTGCGCTCCCCACTAGACCACAGCCACGTGCAACCATTTGTTATATAACCCATTTTAGGGTCCATATTTATGATACTGCTGTTATTGAATCCCAGGTTGGTTATCCTATCTCATTATTATAATTGTTTTTCCCTGTTCTATAATTCACATTTCATTGGCACAACTGATGATTAATCTAAATAATTAGAAAATGATCTCAATACATCTTGCATTTCCTCACCTCTTGATGGTTGGACTAAAATCAATTTATGTTTTCTTGATCAAATATTTTCACAACAATTTACCATCTCCCATCCGAACGGAGGTCATCCAGTGCTGCGCTCCTCGCTGCTGCCGACGCTTACTGCTTGTTCCAAGTTGGTTTTGCGCATGCGCCAGCCTGAACGTTCAAATTGGTTTTAACTTACATGTTGATAACATCTCGGACTTGATGTCCAGAGAATTTCTAAACCTTTTAAACTGTTTAGATTTTAAACAGCAAGTCACGCGGCCAACTCACACAGAGCACACACCCTGGACCTGGTTCTCACCCACGGTCACCGGTTTTACAGTCGCTGCATTGGCTCCCTGTCCGCTTCAGGATCGATTTTAAAGTTCTGTTATTAGTTTTTAAATGTCTTAACGGCCTTGCGTCTTCTTATTTAACTGATTTGTTTTTACCCTATCCACCCTCGGGGCCCTGAGGTCCTCTGGCAGTTGTAACAGATATTTCGGTTACGTAACATGATTATTCATCACCACTAAGGTGGGTAGGTCGGTGGGCTCGTCGGAAGATTCTGAGTTCGACGACTGGAGGGCGGAGGACAGTAAAACACACAACACCAAGTAAGTTTAAGTGCAAATATAATATATTAAATGTGACAAACAAAACAGAACTACTAAACAAACAACCCGAAATATTTACAGTGAACAAACAAACAAACTGAGTAACTCAAAGAAAATAAATTCAGAGTCCAGTAGGTGTCGGGTTTCTTCTCACTCGGGGTCCATTGTTCACCACCAAATGTCCATAAGTGAACTATTGTGATGGTGGGGTTTGGCAAAAGCGCAAATGTCCAGAGAGAGAGTGTGTGCGTGTTGGAGAAAGTGGTGAAACGGAGGAGTGAGTAGGTGGGGTGAGAGAGCAGCTGCACCAGCCTCCTACCCGACAGCTGTTTAGGAAGTCAGGGGGTTTCTTCAGGCTCCTGGCCGTTGAACCACCGGCTCGCCATCCAGTACTCGGATACTGAGCAGCACACCGGGCCAGTTCCCATCACACAGGCACCCAAAGCTCCAGGCCGCAGCCCTGGCACCTCCCAGCTCCTCCCCACACAACTGACTGGACAGGAAGTGAGGTCACAGGTAACTTTCCCTCCAAAACCTTGGATTGGTCATGGGAAACATCTGACCTGTGAGGTGTGTGTGGTGCATTCGAGGGACTTGCAGAACGTGGGAACTTTGAGATTTTCACTACGGCCCCCGGCGAGGCGGATTTAGCCACTACGGCCCCCGGTGAGGTGGATTTAGCCACTACGGCCCCCGGTGAGGTGGATTTAGCCACTACGGCCCCCGGTGAGGTGGATTTAGCCAGTACGGCCCCCGGTGAGGTGGATTTAGCCAGTACGGCCCCCGGTGAGGTCGATTTAGCCACTACTGTGGAACAGCCTGCGGAGAACCTCAGGACCGCAGACTGTTTTAAAGCACAGGCGTCAAACTGGTGCCAGAAAGGACTGAGTGGCTGCAGGTTTTCGTTCCAACCAAGCAGGAGCAGCAGACTCCAGTCCTGTCATCAAGCTACACTGAAGACCTGATGACAGGACTGGAGTCTGCTGCTCCTGCTTGGTTGGAACTAAAACCTGCAGCCACTCAGTCCTTTCTGGCACCAGTTTGACGCCTGTGCTTTAAAGGGAGGTTAAAGACACACCTTTTTAATCAGGCCTTTAACTGACCTTTTATATTCCTCTTATTCCATCATTATTTATGTATTTTTAATTTATTTTATTTTATTTTATTTATTAATGTAATTTAATTTTATTATGTACTTCTAACTTATTTTACTTTTTTACTTTATAATCTTATCTTACTTATTTTATATTAACTTTGTATCATGTCTTAACTTTTTAGCTGTTTCACTCCAGAGTTTCCTGAGGGGGGTCCTCCACACTGAGGGGGTCCTCCACACTGAGGGGGTCCTCCACACTGAGGGGGTCCTCCACACTGAGGGGGTCCTCCACACTGAGGGGGGTCCTCCACACTGAGGGGGTCCTCCACACTGAGGGGGGTCCTCCACACTGAGGGGGGTCCTCCACACTGAGGGGGTCCTCCACACTGAGGGGGGTCCTCCACACTGAGGGGGGTCCTCCACACTGAGGGGGTCCTCCACACTGAGGGGGTCCTTCACACTGAGGGGGGTCCTCCACACTGAGGGGGTCCTCCACACTGAGGGGGTCCTTCACACTGAGGGGGTCCTTCACACTGAGGGGGTCCTTCACACTGAGGGGGGTCCTCCACTCTGAGGGGGGTCCTCCACACTGAGGGGGGTCCTCCACTCTGAGGGGGGTCCTCCACTCTGAGGGGGGTCCTCCACTCTGAGGGGGGTCCTCCACACCGGGAGTTGGTCCCGGTCCACTGTAGGGGTTCCTGCGCTCTGGTCCCGGCTGGCCTGGGGGTCTCCACACCTTGGTGTGCGGGTTCCTGTGGTCGGGCGGGGCTGGGGGTCGGGCACTGGAGCCCCAGTATTAATGACCTTTGACCTCTCCAGGTGTAGGCGGCCCCACTGGTGGTGTTTCCCATGATGCTCAGTGCCAGGCCATGTCTCCCTTTCTGTGTGAATGAAAATGGAAGAGTCTGTTTGTATGTGTGTGTGCACCTGGCTGTCTGTGTCTGTCTCTATGTGTGTGTGTGTGTGTGTGTGTGTGTGTGTGTGTGTGTGTGTGTGCATAATAATCGATGGTGCGGTTTTTGTTCTTCTTCTTTTTTTTAAATGATTGTTTGTTACTCTTCAGCACTTTGTGTTGTTTTCTTAATATGAAAAGTGCTCTACAAATAAAGTTTGATTTGATTTGGTTTGGTTTGGTTTTAACCCAGTGCCCTGGGTATCACACAACAACCCATCTAAACCTACTGAAATTACCACCCAACAGCTAACAACTCCATACCCAACAGACACAACATAGGAGTTGGGTTCTCTGAATACCCCATTCCATGAAAATAACCCAATAAAGTTACCCAATCATCGCAACCTTGATACTGGGTCAAAATAACAACCGTGTCCTTCTTAGAGTGTGGCCATATCTGCTCTTTAGTCATTTCTCCTCACTGTGTTGATTTCTTTCTTAATGTGACTTCAGATATTAGATTAGATAATCCACAGTAACTGGTCCTCTTTCAAACTTTTTAAATACACTTTTTACAGCTACACATTTCACGATATTACTGACAGTGAAACACAGCTGCTGTATGTGCCTAGAGTGTGTCGGAGTGGGAATAGACGGCAGTCATGTGACCAGAAGACATGCCTGAAAGACTGGGATGATCAAACGTAGCAGTGTACCACCCTCCAAGTATTTATCGTGACACGTCTACAATGTGTGGTGTGGACTAACGCAGCTATCACACAGTTTGGAGTGAGACTGGGTTGATATGCCGAACCAAAGACAAACACACCTCAAAATTGCTCCCTGTTGTGTCGCTTGGCAATCCAGATTGAATCAATGATAAGCCTGCATTAAGGGGAGAACAAAGCTGGGATCAGTGCCACACCTCAAAACAAAGCATCTAGAGAATAAATGAAATGCAACAGGCTGCTCAGAGGGAAAAGTCAGCCATTTCCTTCATCAGTTCCATTCGCTTTCAGTGCAGCCTGCAACATCTGCTCCATCCTTCCTCCTGGGGGCTTGACAGCATTGTCCACTGCTTAACCAAGCCGGCCTGTAGTTTGACTTCTCTACTGTAGTCTTTCATTTGCTTTGCATTGATCATGCTGACATCTGTAAGCATCCCTTCACTGTCATTGGATGATTTTAAGACATTCCCACCATTCCTCCAGGTGAGCATGTGAGCATAATGTGACAGCAAGGGCTTCACTGCTGATGTGATCAATACTGCTGAATTCTGCATGTTGATAGATAACTAGACAAGTGCAGGCCAGAGACTTCGGAACATTTCCAAGGACACAGCGAGAGCTAATGCTCAAAAAGTCGACACAATCCTCTTTATTTCTCGTCTGGATAATCTGCTGGAATAAAATGTGTCTTTGTGTCACTAAGCTGGAATCCATCTCTTCATGAAATATTTATAAGAACTCACTCTTTTCTTTTATCTTTGAACCGTCCTGCTGCTCTGTTTTATTGTATTTTCACTTCAAAACAGAATGCCATCACATCTGAACCGGGTAGGTTTAGTGCCAGCTGTGGTTAAACGGTGGAGCATTGTTTTACAGTCTCACAAGTTGATGTCTTGTTTGCTTTCTTAGGATGTAGAACCTGTCCTGTCCAGCGTGGGAGCAGCAGAATGGAGGTCCGGCTGCTGTTACATCTCCACAGATCTGCTCTTCCAAGAGGATCTTGTAAGTATAAAGATCCTCTTGTTAACATGTTTTCTTAATTTATTTTATTTATTTTGAGTACTGACACATATTGCTGGACTGTCAGGAAGAGAGACAGAAAGTGAGAGAAACGAGCAAGTGAAGGCAGAGAGTGGCAAGATAAGACGGCCTGTAATTAACATCGACACTCCAGACGACCGGCTACTGCACTGCATAAGACAGAGGGCGTCCTGCGGACTCTTGTTGGAGAATATAGCTGGTAGTGAACTGGGGATCCAGGTATCAAATTACACAAGAGCATCAGCAGAGACCTAATCCAGATAGTCATTAGTATAACAGCCCACAAGAAAACAAGGGGACGAAGGCCCTGTCCTCACGGAGCCAAGCTCAGACAAATCCGCACAAATGTTTGTACAAAGTCACCCGTCGTCCACACGGAGCCGGCGTCTCAGGGCTCTGAAAACCACAAAGTTTGAAGCCGGGTCCCAGAGTGGAAACATCTGAAGACGCGCCTGAGACGTCTCCGCTGTGACGCCTTTGCCGCACATATTTACTGAGAGGATTGCGTCATCGCCCCGCCTCTACAACAGGACGCAGCGCGGAAGTCCGACAGAACCACAACAACAACGGTGCTTCAAAATGTCTTTGAAATATCTGTGTAAAATAGTAATTGTACCTCGTCGTCCGCCCACACCAAACTTTCCTTCACTTTCGCTCCAGAGGTCGCCGTCTTTTGCGTTTGTTTACAATACAACGTGAATACAACGCGCTTTTATACGCATGCGCACTACCCAACTATTACTGCACTGCAGCGCCGCCAGTGGGCGTGGCTTATGTATTACAGCGTTTACATGCGTCTTCAGTTCACTGATGTGGACGCTTTTTTTTTTTTTTTTTGCTGACTCCGTCTTTACGCAATTCGTTTTGTAAAATATGAGCGTTTTGGCTCCGTGTGGACAGGGCAGAGAGCCCCCCCCCCCCCCCCCCCCCCCCCCCACTCAGGCAGAGCGACACAGAGATTTTTGTAGTCAAACACCCAAAACCAGGATTTCCTTGATTTCCACGAGATGACTTATTTTCTCACCACTGGTTGAAGTTTAGCAAGCAGTTACTTTTGCTGTACTGAAAAGAAACAGTGGCCACTTTCCACCCCTCACACTGCAGAAATCAATTCAACGTCCTGGATTTCCATCCGATGTAAAGCTTTTCTCACTTCCTCAGTGATAATAACTCGTCGCTGTGTGGAGAAGCCTCACACCCTCCCACACCATGGGTTGATATGGAAAGTGATTTTGCCACATATGGGGCATCAGGCCAATAAGCCAGAGTGAGATTTGTTATTTTGTCAGTTTTTCAGTCATACATAGCATATTTACATACATATATACATTCTTTGGACATTTTCTTTCATCTCAATAACATTGACAATGCAATGATTTTCTTATTTTTTTTTAAGGGCACTGACCCATTTTAATGTTCAAATGCATGAAAGTGCTCGATAAATCTAAAGTTACGAATTTAACTCAGGTTCTATGAGTCCCAGATGACCGCCAGAAGGCGGTGCTGAAAGCACTGAATGTTCCACTTCATACATGCACAGTTTGAGTTTGCAAAGAAACAAATAAGTGAACAGACATGTAAACAACAACAACAACAAAAAGAGTGGAGAAAAGGAAGAGAGGGCAAAGATATGACGATGTTTTCGTTGATACAGAGGGCCGTGACCACGCCCAGGAGAACCGGCCCACCCGGGACGCAATGCCACATTGGGACCTGGAACCACGACCTGCTGCCGGTTCTCTTGAGAAAACATTGAACCCAATCTTTTCATGTATATGAAATCCTGACAAGGTCAAGAGGAAAGAAACCAACTACATGATAAATAATTGTTTTTAGGGAATTCTATGGGTGATGTTAAACACAGGTCAGAACCAACCCGATAATGTAAGAGTAACAGAAAGCTGACATAAGAGGAAAGTTAAACTTCAATATCTATGATAACAAAAGTGAGAACCTCAAATGAGCTACACATGGTTACTGTCACGGAGCATGGGACAGAGACTCATTCGCAGAAAGCAGCCACCCCCCCCACCCCCCCCCCCCCCCCCCCCCAGGGGGGGGTGGAGGAGCAGAGTGGCAGGGTGAGAGAGCAGCAGACGACAGGACGGAGGTGATCCAGACTGAAATGAAGGAGAAGCAGGGGGAGTTCAGGCGTGGATTACAGAGCTAAACAGGAAGTGCCTCATACCAAAACTGGCTGAGGGACTACAACAGTCCGGCGCCGGAGGAGGATGGTCACGAGCCAGGTGATGTGAGTGAATAGGTGGAAGGAATCAGATTACTCTCCATACGGCTGACATCAATGAGTTGATGAACACCGTCTAGGCTAGTCACCAACTATTTGACCAGCTGATTAGAAGGACCTGGAGGGGCCAGGAGGGGGGGCCGGGAGGGGCCGGGAGGGGCCAGGAGGGGCATGGAGGGGCCGGGAGGGGCCGGGAGGGGCCGGGAGGGGCCAGGAGGGACCGGGAGGGCCATGGAGGGGCCGGGAGGGGCATGGAGGGACCGGGAGGGCCATGGAGGGGCCGGGAGGGGCCAGGAGGGGCATGGAGGGGCATGGAGGGGCATGGAGGGGCATGGAGGGGCCAGGAGGGGCCGGGAGGGGCCAGGAGGGGCATGGAGGGGCCGGGAGGGGCCGGGAGGGGCCGGGAGGGGCATGGAGGGGCATGGAGGGGCCGGGAGGGGCCGGGAGGGGCCAGAAGGGGCCGGGAGGGGCATGGGGGGGGGCCGGGAGGGGCCAGGAGGGGCATGGAGGGGCATGGAGGGGCCGGGAGGGGCCAGAAGGGGCCGGGAGGGGCATGGAGGGGCCGGGAGGGGCCAGAAGGGGCCGGGAGGGGCATGGAGGGGCCGGGAGGGGCCGGGAGGGGCCGGGAGGGGCATGGAGGGGCTAATTTAAACTTTATATTTGAACATGATCATTTCTTCTGCTTCTTATCACTCTGCTTCAAAAACCGAAGATGCCTCAATACTGGGATTCAGCTCTGACTCAGTGTTTTGTTGACAGAGAACAAGCCCATGTGGATGTATAGCCAGTATGTAAAAGAGAAGCACCTGAAAAAGTGACACAGTGAGCTGAGTGAGTGTTGACTTTATCAAATGCCAAAGGTGTGTTTGCTACCTGAATGCAACTGTTGTTAGTTTCCTGATTATCAGATCAAAGTGATGAAACAGAAACTGAGGGACCAGGTTTGTTTACCTCTCTCCCTTCATTTTACAAATACAGCATATATTAAAGGAAGGCATTAAGAAAAATTATTTCCATTTTAAAATTGCTCTCACATTTCACTGTATAGATACATAGACCAATACAACCCAATAAACCTAACCCAATACATAGACTTTTTCCACAACGCGAAACTATAAAACAATTGAGATGGAGCTTATACTGAGGATCTCAAATGGTGAGGTAAACTCAGCCATGAGGACTGAATTATCATATCAATGAGAAATATTCCAGAGCGACCATGAGAGGAAGCCTTCTCCAGGAGTGAACAGGACCTTCTGAGCTCTGCCTCATGACTGATGTGTGCGAGCTTCTGAGGGTGTGTGAGTCATCTGTAAGTGCTTCAGAAATAACTGATGAGGCTCCTCCTCTCCCCGTCCAGAGGCTCCATCTGTGGGTCCTACAGGCATGTTGCCGGCCTCTCTCACGCTCCTCCAGCCCAAGATGCTCAGGCACGATCTCCTATCATAACCCCCCCCCCGCTGTCTGGACCAGCTGGCCTTCTTCTCTTCCTCCTCGCACTCCACAGCTTCCACCCCTCAGCTTGTGTGCCTGACATGAATACACACCTGCATTATGAGCCGGGGGATGGACGATGTTTTCTTCCTGAGAAAAGCCCACGCGAACTCAGCCCTGTGGTGGAGGACCGTCTGCAGAGCATGTGGAGGACAGCGAGGGCAGCTGGAGAGCAGCGCTTTGGCCACCAGCAAGTAATCAAGATTAGAAGGTGGTTGTCGAAGCTGTCGTACCGATCACGCTACAAAATGAACAAAAAATTGCATTGCATAAGACTATTTTCATGAGAGGCTTAAAAATGAGTCTGGAAGTGGAAAACCATGTTGTGATAGAGACTGGTCATTTATGAAAAAGAAAATAAGCCCACATTTACTCCAAACATAAAATGTTCACTATTTGCCTGAAAGCAAGTGACCTGAAACAAAAAGGCAATGGAATAATGAATTCATATGACATAGAGCAGCAGTGTGAATGAGGTGAATGGATTTCAGCGCAGAGAACATTGACTGACACCTTACTTTTCTTATTTTAACATCTCTCATGCAAAACTAAAACTTCCTGATCTTCTTTCAGCATTTTCTGTTTAAGAGCTGTTGTCAGGAAAATTCCTCGAAAAACCTCAGAGGCATAACACAGCAATCAAACTGAAAGTAACTGAGAACTTCAATAGAATTTAATTTGGAATCTTCGGTATTTTCTTTAAAAAATTCAGCTTTTAGAGACTGAAGTAAAACAAAGATTGTCAAAAATAGTCCAGATGGAAGCAGTGATAGGAAGGGAAGTCCCTGTCCCCTAAGGTCAGAAGATCCTCAACAGCCAGTTCTGGAGCTCCGGACTCCTAATCTTCTCATTCACTTTTGTTTTGTTCCTACAGTCATCAACAACAGTGTAGCAACAATAATGTAGGGTTAATCCAAAACTGTTAGAGATAGCTTAAGGGGCTCAGCAGCTCCTCCAGTGGGTGACTGAGACATGCTCAGTGCAGGACAGAGCAGGTCCTTCATCCCCACCGCTGTCAGACTGGACAGATGCAATAACCCTGGGCGTTATAATATCCTGCACTCATCGTCACTTTATAACCCCCATAAGCAATCATGGACACTTGATTTGAATTATACTCCTCATTCTGGTGCACTAAAACATATTTGTCCATATTTGTGTAGACTGTTATATTTACATTTAGGTTGTATATAAAGTTAGATTTTTTCTTCCTCTAGATTTCTAATATTTTTCTGTTATCATATTATTATTCTTATAAGATTTACACTGTTACTTATTTTTATTCTTTATTTGCACATTTCCTCATTTTTTTGCACCCCCGCTATGTGTTCTATGAGCCTCTGTAACAATTAAAGCCGCAAGCGGCATTGGTCGGGACCGAGCCTCCCCGCCGGCCCACGACTGAGATGTCCTCATACCTTGCTGGCCGGAATCTAGGTAACCGGGAGATTTGCTACTTTGTAAAGATCCATTTTCTTGATTTTACCTCATTTTCTGTTGTAAAAGGGCTTTTATTTTGAAAGAATTTTGGGCTTTTATTTTGGAAAGGTAGTATATGCTGTCATTGACACCGGTTAACCCAAAATTGTCAATGTGTTTTGTTTTAAATATCATTTCAAATATCAACAAAATTTTGACTTTTATTTTGAAGGGGTTTGAGGCTCTTATTTTGACAGTCCAGCAACCTTTTAGACCTTGATGAGACGATCGCGTGAGTCTTGGTTTGAACTTCCTACGACATTCCTGCGGGCCGTGACGACCATTTCAGTTTTTGTAGGTGGCGCTAGAGAGCAGATGGGGTTATTTTTTCCATTTTCTAACATTTTTCACGAGTCCAGATGTGCGTGCCAAATTTGGTGATTTTTTGTGAGGGATTAGGGATTATTCCGTGAGGGAATAATACCCAACATATAGCTGTTAGCATATCTCACCTATTAGCATTGTTTTGTAGCACTGTTAGCATTTCCTATCCTTTAAAATGAAGATGTTAGGATCTCATCTATTAGCATTTAGCTGTTAGCATCCTCCATTCATTTACATGGAAATGTTAGCATTCCATCTACTAGCATGTAGCTGTTAGCATCTCTCATCCGTTAACATGGTTTTTTTAGCACCACTAGCATCTCTCACCCACTAACATGTAGCTGGTAGCATCTCCCATCCACTAACATGGAGTTGTTAGCATCTCTCATCCACTGCTATGTCGCTGTTAGCATCTGTCATCCACTAACATGGAGCTGTTAGCTTCTCCCATCTGCTTTTGAGAGTCACTGAATGAAGGCACTCTCTGTGTTCGAAACCGCATACTGCCGACTACATCCCTCCATACTCATACTCCCCATACTGCATACTGCATACTCAGTCCATCAGACAGTATGCAAAGCGTTTACACTACAGCATACTGCATAATAACCCACAATGCATTGCACTCCCCCCCGAGCCGAAATCGACCTGCTAAAGCTGATTTCACTTTAGCTCTAAACTCTTCAAATGTAGAACATCATTGAGATTTTTTTTTTAAATTAGGAGACAAAGTGGTGGTTTAGAGCCGAGTGTGTCGTTTATTTGTCCGAATACCAACCGTTTAGGATTTTGTTCGGACGAATTCGGCAAAATGTGAGCCAGGATCCAGCAGGAGGAGTCAGAGAAGCAGAGAAGCAGGAGAGAAACCCTGGACCCGCCCCGGGGGCCCCCGCCGTGGCCGTGGCAGTCGGGTCCCCCGACCCGGCGGCCCAGCCTCCAGGCCCGGTCGGGCTTTGGTGGCGGGCGACCGCGGGTCACACCACCGGCCGCCCCCGCCACTCTGACCCGCTCCCCGCCGACCCGCTCGGCAGCGGGACCGAGACGCCCGGTCTCACCCAGCGGTCCTACGGAGCGGCCCGCCCCGGGCGTCACACCGAGTCGGTTCCAGAGGTCTGGCGACGGACCCCCGGGCCCCCCGGTGCACCGCACCAACCCAGGCATGGGCCCGCCGGCCAGCGCAGAGTTTCTCACACCCTCCGGGGCCGGACCCAGATCACGGGGCCAGGGCCCTGCCCCCCGACCCAAGCTGCCCCCACCCCCCACTACACCCACCGGCCGCCAGGCGGCACAAGCTCTCTCTGGTGCAACCGCTGTCTGCCGCGTTGCATCTTGGGAAATTTCAGTATGAGTAGTGAACACACGATGTATATGCAACATTTCTGGCGAATGCAGTATGCATCCGGGAACTTCTCGCATACTCAAAATGGCATACTGCCAGTGTAAACGCACTGCATACTCACTAAGTTAGTATGAGTAGGAGGTAAGTATGCGGTTTCGAACACAGCCCCTGAGTATGGAAAGCCAAAGGAGTCACAATTCGCCACTAATCCAACGCGTCTGATCATTAAGACACCGTAAAAAACGCCCGTTTTTAAATAAAACGCCGTAAAAAACGCGCATTTAGACAAATTAAACGCGCGTATTTTACGCCGCTCTTACCGAAGGCTGTAGAACGCCGTAAAAAACGCCCGTTTTTAAATTAAACGCCGTAAAAAACGTGCGTTTTATTTAAAAACGGGCGTTTTTTACGGCGTCTTAATGATCTGACGCGTTGGATTAGTGGCGAATTGTGACTCCTTTGGCTTTCCATACCTGAGTGTCAGAGTTTGATTGACAGCTGCTGTCAGCTGTGTAACTGCACCGTATGCCCATATATGGTCATGTCGGTTTGAGTGGGAGAGAGGAGAAAATATAAGTTTCTGTTTGGGAAACAACTGCTCCTTGTTCCTTTCCTGTTTGGCAAAACTGAACAAAAAATATCATGTTTGATAGGAAAATTAGTTGTCTTTCAGTTGGTGAGGCTTTCAGAGCAGTCAGACTTTTAGTTTGGACCGTAGAGGCCTCAGTTTGTGAGAAGCGCGAGATTTTACCCCATCCGGCTCCATTATAACTGAGAGCAAAAAAAATGCAGAGCGCACACCTTTTCTCTCTCGTGAAAACTACCATATAATCAAGATATTTTCCCCACTTATGTCATATCATCTTGTTTGGGAGAACCTGGTGACGCTTTACGTGTGCTTGGTTTTTTGATAGGAGTCACGGTTTAGTCACACTCAACACTTTTTCAAGGTGCTGAAAAAGGCAACTTTTTGGGTTTTTTTCCCATTATAACGGATGAGGGCCGGAGCAAGGCAGGATTTCAGACTTCCAACTTTGAATGCTAATAACATCCACACCGTTAGACTTTTGACAAAGTTTTTAACAACTTTTGTAGAGAAAATTGTCCTCTTTCATGTCGCGTTAGTCTGATGTCTGTACGACAAACAGTCTCGGAGGAGATAATTTTTTCGTGAGGAGTGATTTTGAGCAAAATTTTACTTTGAAAGGGAAATCGCGGACTTCCTGTTGGATTTAGGTCAGGGGTGTCAGCGCGTGAATTTTAGATCTCGATGAGACGAACGACGTGAACATTAGTTTGATCTCTCTACGACATTCCTGCAGGCCGTGGTGCCTATTTTACTGTTTATAGGTGGCGCTAGAGAGCAGATGGGGTTACTTTTTCCATTTTGTAAAATTTTTCGCCGGTCATGAAGTGCGTGCCAAATTTGGTGAGTGACGACTTCGACAATAAACGAACGAAGAACAATAGAGACCTTGGCCACCATGCCAGGAGGGCTCGGTCCCAAATAAATTTCTCCATGGAGAGATAAATAAATTCTATTCTACTGTATTATATAGAGACGAAAAGCACAACACCAAACATTTCCAAAGCTGGTTTTTATCCCATCGGAGGTTCAGTGAATGACTGATTCTTGCACACTCCCCCCTCTGTGATCAAAGACCGTAAACAACAGCAAGACAAGCAGAGCAAACTGTGTGTTTGATCATAAGCTAACCTGCATCTGCTCTCCCAGTCTCTTGCCACAGAGGTCTCAGAGATTGAAGGCCCTGGACTACCAGAGAGTGAAGGAAAATGACTACCAGAGAGTGAAGGACCAGGAGGACCAGAGAGTGAAGGACTACAACTTCCAGGGAGTTAAGGACCAGGACGACCAGAGAGTGAGACGCTAGGACCCCCAGACAGTAGACCAAGACTACCAGAGAGTGAAGGGCTACCTTCACAGGTAGACATAGGTGAGTTTTTTTTTAATCTGTTAAAAAGAAAAAGTGGATTAAAAGCATCTGTATGCATCAAGACTAAATGAAGCGATTCGCGCTCAGTCCTGGTCGACACAGACCCTGGGTGAAGCGGATTATTCCATATCTGTGCCATCACCTAAAGGTCTCTCTCCACTTTCCAGGTTCTGATCTTTACCTTTGCAGTCAGCAGTCTTCAGCCCCTAGCAGAGTGTTTTTATCTGCTGGATATCTGCTCAAATAGTGATCAAACATCTCCATGATACACTCAATAGTGAATGCTCTGCTGGTTGGCTTCCGCTTCGCTTGCGGGCCCCGCGGAGTGAAACCCAGCTGGCCGGGCCTGATCCTCTGCCAGTGGGGCCCGGGTCACGGCCAGCTGGTACTCTACCACAGAGCTCTTTGAACAACTTTGACAAATTGTTCAACAGAACAATTAGTGGCCATCTCTCATCTCCTGTGTTTGCTCTCTAGGGGTTTTTCTTAAAAAGTTTTTTCAACCACCGTCCACCTCGTAAACCACCTTCTGCTTGTGTTTGACTTTCCTAATTCCTGCGCGCATCATCACTTCACTACATGCAAGGGAATGCATGCACAGAACCAATAATCTGCTGGTTATATGAGACACAAGCGGATCATTGATCAGTGTAGACGACCTTGTACAATCAGATCCGGAATATAATCCCATATGACACATTTACAATCTGCTTCACCTACAGTCCCATTAGAAGGACAATTTTTTGGCCCATGCAAACATGCCTATTTTTGTGATAACGTAAAGGAGGGGTATTAGGTGTTTTTTAGTAGCCTTTTAGTATCAATCTACAGCACTCAAGCAACAGCAAACAACATGAGGCCAGCTCAGAAGAGTTGGTTGATGACGGGAGAATTGTTTTATAAGGCTGTGTTTAGTGACAGTTGAGTTTAAAGCTGTAACAGGGTAATATTAAATCAGTCCTGGCTTCTCCCTACATGTAGTGGACTCTGGCTCCACCTTACCTTTCGCTCTTCAACAGCAGTCAGACTGAAGTGTGTTTCCATAAAGCAGCCGGTTACTGTAATGTGTCACAGTGCAGAATTGTCTGAAGTTCATGATAATCACCATATAAAATATTCAAAATATCACCACATACAACCTTTACAAATGAAGTTATTTCATCTCCATTCAGCACCACGACTTAGAAAGAGATGCCAAATGCAGAAACACTGCTGTGCTTGTGTTGAGCAAGAACCAGTGAATTCAGACACATATGGGAGTGAAAACTGTTTTTATTGGAAAGGACATCGACACCACCAGTTGTTGAGTTGCTCCTGTGGGTTCTCAGAGTCTGGACCAGCAGAGGGACCCGTCTGAAGGCCTGGCTCTGCTGCTGCTGAGAGGACAAATCAGCCTCATTCAGCCTCGCTGCCCTGCTTCACCTTCAAGGAGCTGCAGGTTCAGACGCTGCTCCTCCTCCTCCTCCTCCTCCTCCTCCTTTTAAAACTTACCATCAGCTCCAGCTCAGCCGGGCGGCCGCTCCGTCCTCACAGCCTCCTCTGCTCCACTCGCCGGTCTATGTTCATAACTTCGGTCCATGGCATCAAAACACCGCCGGATCTTCCTCAGGATCCCACTGCAGCTGTTGTGATTCTTTATTTTTCTGTAATCTCTCCTCAGCTTCTTGCATTTTGTACGGTGCTGACCGGGTCTGGAGCCGACGGAGAGCAGCCGCTCTGAGATGATGGTGGGGTTTTTTTTCCCTTTTTTTCCATTTCTAACGGCACCGTTCGGTTGCGTTGAACCTCCTCTGCAGTGATGGAAAGCAGCCGCTGCTCCTCCCGTGAAGACCGGTGTTCAGTAGACTTTCTGGAAAGGTTTGCGGAGTTGTCGCGGTGAGACTGGTGGAACAGATCGTCACAGATGGCTGGCTGCTTCGCGGGCTAGCTAGAGTGGCACTTGTCACGGACCAATCAGCAGACACGGGTGCTCAAGGCCCGCCCTACCATATCCGGCACAGTACGGGTGGTAGCTGCTCGCGAGCAGGACCAAAAATGGTGGCGGTTGGTCACGGCTCGTCACCCTTATGACGTCACCACTGCCAATGGAAACGCGCGCATATCCGATCCGATCTAACCAGACCTGAACCGTACCGTCACTGTGGAGAAGGGGCTTTAGAGACACGCCCCCCCCCCCCAGAGGGTCCGTCTGCATCCGCATTCTCCAAGACTGGAGAGGGGTGGGGGAGCGAGCTGTGCAGGAGGAGCTGTGCAGACTACGCCAGAGCTGTGCATTATGGGCGGAGCTGTGCATTATGGGCGGAGCTGTGCATTATGGGCGGAGCTGTGCATTATGGGCGGAGCTGTGCAGCACCGAGCGTTTCAACCTAAACATGGCTGCCAGGCGGAGATTGAGGGATTGCTCAAATATGCATGAATGGTTCAGGAAACAACTCCATGCATCTTTTTAATGACACTATAGCATTATACAAAGCTCAAAAAGTGCATTTTGCATAATACCCCTCCTTTCAATGAGCCTTTTTTGAAACACCTGGGTGGGGGCAGAAACTGGAAGATTGGAAGATAACCCGCACAGAGACTCAACTTTCTGATCCAGGCAGTGCATGATGTACTGCCAAGTCCATAACCTGCATCTACGGCTGAATAGAAACATCGACATGTCTACTGTGTCAGGGTCCCCCTCCCTCCTTGCTATTTCCTGATGTGTTTCCCATCCTACATGTTCTCTTCTTTCCTGATTTCTCACCTCATCTCACTCTTTCCATTTGTCTATATCTTAGCATGTCTTGTCTCCACCTCCCTCCTGTGTATTTAGTCTTCCCCTGTCCACGTCTTTTCCACCAGATGACTGGTTCATGTCCTGATGTCTGAATCAAGCATCTCCTGGTTTTTTTCCTCTCGTGTCCTTCAGTGAACCGAGTTTCTGTTGATGGCTTCACTCTGCTGCAGCTCACCTCCTCAGGATACCTCAGCTCTGAATCTGCATTTCAAATAAAGACTTTGAAAAGCATCGCTCTTGCCTCTGCAAATGCAATGAGATCCGCACACCAGTAAACTGCAGAAATTTTCCTCAGACAGGCAGTGGCCTGTCATACTCTGTTGTTTCCACTGGTATTTTTGACCAATCATTTTCAGCAATGAGCTCCAACTCTTGTTTTCAACATGTCTTCCTTTTTATCCTCATTGCCTGCCCCTCTAAAGAGGGGACACTTGTCTCCAAGGGACACTACTGCTTGGATTTTAGGCCTGCAAAAACCTAAATTCCACTGGTGCCAGAGTGTAGCAGTGAATATCCTCATGCACTCCTTATATCCACCCACTCTGCCTCCACCAAAGCCCAGGTTGAATGCTGTATGTCTGTTGTAGACTCGGAGAAAGTATCGGCGGTCCGACGACCCAGATCACCTGGCCAGCTGGTTCAGAGGACAGTCAGACCGCGGGGGGGGGGTGTTGGTATGAATGAGGCCCCACTCCATGATGTGCTGATGTGATGCAAAACCAGAGAACAGGAGGGGGGCTGGTGTGAATGGAACATGTCACTGAGAAGGGATCCACTGCACAGAACTCGGACTCTGGCTCCGCTCCTCATTCTGGGGAAGTACAGCCAGTGGGACCTCAGCCAGGGTTATGGTGGCCTCCAGACTGGCAGCAAACCCAGTCCACCGGCGCCTCTGGCAGCCCCTTCTCGAACTGCTCTCAGACGATCCTCTTCAGGAGCTGCTCTTCCTCTTGCTCCATTCTCAGTGGTTCGACTGGAGGAATATTTGAAAAAAAGTTTAACAAGTACATACAATGAATACTTTTCAAACGGTCACGTGTTTTTTTTTAACTTCAACACAAAACAAAGTGGGACTAAATGTTTCATATACAGCAGCGAAGTGTTTGATGTCATGCTAACAATTAGACAGTCAGACGACATGCTGCAGGTTTCTCCTCCTCTGAGCCTGGTTCTGCAGGTTTCTCACCTATCATCACCAAGCAACAGTGGAGATACCCAGAGGGAGCTCACATCCTCAGGGGGACTTCAATGAAGCCTGCTTAAGGTCTGTGCTGGCCAAATTTGTCAAACATGTAACATGCCCCACGAGGGGAACAACACCCTGGACCACCATGTTTACACAAATATTAAGCACACCTCCAGACCTGTGCTCCTCCCCCACCTGGGTATGTCGGACCATCTCTCCTTGCTCCTAGTCCCAGCATACACCCCACTCAGGAAAAGGAGTGTTGCCACCACCAGAACCATGAACACTCTTTCTGATGAGGCCCTGGCTCAGCTGCAGGACTGCTTTGTCCTCACTGGAGTGTCTTCACGCATGATGACCTACAGATCCACACAGATGCAGTGTTTAGATACATCAGGCACTGCATGGACACTGTCACCACGGTGAAGCCAGTCCGGGTCTACCCCAACTGCAAACCCTGGGTAACAAGCGAGGTTCAGGCACTGCTGAGGGCACGAAACTCTGCGTTCAAATCCAGCAACCAGGCCGCGTACAGCAGAGCAGGCAACGCAGACAGACTGTCTGACCACCTAGTAGTGGCAAAATGCTTTGAGAAGCTGGTCCTGAAGCACATCAGGGACTGCCTACAACCCCCCCCCCCCCCCCCCCCCCCCCCCCACTTCCCGACTGCAGTGTACTGTATTGAATCTGTTGCAATTTCGCTGCCCAGGAAACTGAGCAATGGCAAATAAAGAATCTTGAATCTTGAATTGTACAAGGTGACGGCCTGTGGCAGGGACGACTTACTGTATCTGTCCTTGAGACAGCGGAGCTGTAGCAGTCTGTTGGAGAAGGAGCTCCACCGTCTGTCCAGTGTGTGGTGGAGGGAGTGGAGAGGGTGGCTGGGGTTCTCCATGATGGATAACAGTTTGCTCAGTGTCCTCCTCTCCACCACAGCCTCCACTCTGTCCACTCTGCAGCCCATCACGGAGCAGCTTTCCTGATCAGTTTGTTCAGGCTGTTGGAATCACTGGCCCCAATGCTGCTCCCCCAGCAAACCACAGCGAAGAAGAGAACCCTGGAAAACCCTGGAGAACCCTGGAGAACCCTGGAGAACACTGGAGAACACTGGAGAACCCTGGAGAACACTGGCCACCACAGACTGGTAGAACATCTCCAACATCTGGCTGCTCATGTTGAAGGATCTCAGCTTCCTCAAGAAGTAGAGTCTGCTCCTCCCCTTCCTGTTCACAGCGTCGGTGTTGGATTTCCAGTCCAGTCTGCTGTTGATTTTGACACCCAGGTACTTGTAGTCCTCCACCTCCTCCACCTCCTCTCCCAGAATGCAGAGTGTCTGTGAAGCCTTCCTCTTCTTCCTGAAGTCGATCACCATCTCTCTGGTCTTGTTGACATTCAGCCTCAGGTGGTTGCGTCCAGCCCACTCCACCAAGTTGGATCTGTTCGCGTTCTCTGAGATGTGCTTCAAAATGACTGCCGTATTTGGCGCGATATAACTAAATCCAAATTGAAGAAAAGTGGAATGTAATGAAATGCATGAAACAAGCATGGTGTGAGGTATTTATCCACACGGGAGCCAAGTATCACCAATCCATATCTCCGTGAGCCCCCTCTATACAAATAGTTCTGCAGGTTTTAAGTGAAATCTCGAAGAAGCCAATGGAATGAACACAAAGGTGACCTACGCTGTAGACCTGTTCCGGTCTTATTACTTATTCAGAGCTGCGGCTGCTTATAAATAGCAGCAGATCACAGCCTGGCACACACTATCGTCATGGCAGCCACGGCCAGATGGCTTCATTAGTACCAGCTATTTATTTTACTCCTGAAATAAGTATTAATCGTAATTGCAGTTTTTGGAAGAAGATTATCTTTTAACTGTTAATTCTGTTTGTGACATTCCAGAGTTATAGAATACACATGTTCCTTTATTGTTCTGCTTGTTCGCTCTCTCTCAATAAAGACATCCATTCGTCCAGTAATGTAACTGAGGATGTAGTAGAAGTTAGACTTTGCTTTTAGCTATAAATTATCTCCTTGGGGAGAAAATTGGTGTAAAAATCTACCTCCAGATTACCTCAGGGCTGTTTTATGTCTCACAATGCAGTGTGCTGGGAATCAATCACAGTAAATGGAGACTGAATTCACTCTACTCCTTGATAAACTAAACTTTGTACACAAGGCAAACACATGCTCAATGTAGTTTGATTTTTAAATTAATTTCTTTGGGTAGATAATGAGAAAGAGTTCGAATGTGAAGAACCAGGTTTTTATGAATCACAGCCATAAACAGATGGGGGGGGGGGGGGGGGGGGGGGGGGTCATGATGCTTTTCTCTCTATAAAACTGTGAGATTTTCAGTGATTTAATGGCTGATAAGTTGACATTGTTCACATTTCAACAAGTCACAGCTAAACATGAGAACTGCATGAATTTCCTGCCACATGCTTTGCGTCTGGATACTTGGATACCTGATGAGAGTTGCTGGCGGGGAGTCTGACTGGCGACCCTGAACTGGATGATGGATTTCTGCATCTGCAGGCCAAGTGCTTCACACACCAGTATCAGATTTGGTTTTCCATGAAATGATTGATGTATATCTTCTAAATTCAACATATGCTACTGTGCTGGGATGACACAACAGCATAGTAACGCACATGTGGTATTGTGATCTGATTCTCACTTGTTTTCTTCAGCATTACATACATGCTCACAACCAAGCAACATGCTCTGATTCCATTTTCTCAGTTGTCTGAGTCGTTCCTCGTTGCAGAGGTATTCAGAGGCCAGATCAATAACAGTCGTCTGAAATAAAGGCCAGAGCAGGAGAACACTGGGGAACTAACACATCCGCCACAAATGGAGAGCGGTCCGTAAACTCTTGGGAAGGGGAAGGTGCACGTGAAACACACCCCGCAATCAGACGGCAGAGGGAAGGGAAACCAGAAGGACAAGTGTTCAGCGACGAAGACACGACAGGGGAGTACAAAATAGAGCAGCAAGGACCAACACAGGGACAACCACTTCATTCCTGTCCTCTCACATCCTGTAACACAACCCTGGACGTGGATTAAAGGCCCTCAAGCTGTATTTGTTTTGCTTGATCTGACTTGTTTGCTGTGCACTGAACTCTGCTGAGAGCATATGTGCATCGAAGAGATGGGAGTGAAAAAAAGGAAAACATCAGAGATGAGTCCAGCTGTCATTACATAAGGCCACTACTCTCTTGTCCTGCTGACATCCACGTATGATAATCCACATGTTAACCTGCAGCCATCGCTCTGCTCTCCCTCCGCCGCCACCACTATCTCTCACTCTAATGTGCACATTCATTTTATTGCCACCACTCAATTATTCAGTGCTGTCAGTCCGATCGATATGTGAACGTGTGCACCCGCATATATGGTTGCGTGTGTGTGTGTGTGTGTGTGTCTTTATGCAGAAATTGAATGGCAAGGGCATGCTGAGGTTGCATTTCCATTCTTGGCTCTGAATTTGCAGAGAATTTGCAGGTGTGTCCCACCTTCACACTGGTTTTGTACCTCACTTATCAAGAAACAAGGCCTGGACAGTGTCTGCCCATCACACCCAAACCCTGTTCTCTGTGAAAGCAACACTCTCTTCTCAGTGTGAACATGTATCTATGCTGCATTTCAGACTCTCAGCACACGGCTGCTAATACAAAAAAGCACAATCGATCCATGTGAAAGTTATTCAGTTCCTTGCTACTGAAAAGCCTGGTCACACAACAGGGAGCACGTCGCGTCACGTTTTCACATACATGCTACATTACATGTCTCTCCTGAACGACACTTTGTCAAATTGTCCTGTTTAATCTCCAAACTGTTGTGTTGGGTAAATCGATACTTCAGCTTCATATGGAGCATGAGTAAGATCCTACGCTGAACAAAGAAGCAGAATGCACAAGCTGAGATGTTTTCATCAAATGCTTTCTCAATTCTTAGACCCTCTTGCTATCTGTGGGCCAAATGCTCTGTCTTCAAATGTTCATGAGGCGTCTACACCTCTGCTTGAACCAATCACATGACAGGAACCCATAATCAAACCAGACAGGACAGACCAGAGAGCCGTCTGTCAGGCTCTTTGTTTCTGGAGGAAGTGTGACCTGACGCCTCCTTTACAAACACTACTTAGGTTCACAACGAAGCTTGAAAGATGCTACAGCACTTTGTTCACAAACGTGATTCATAAGATAAACTTGTCAGCAGAATGTGACTTTGATCCTTGAGCATGGACATTATCAAGACGAAGGAACCTGATGGAGCAGAGAACTGAAACCTTAAATGTGGTCACATATCAGACTGATAGACCCTCCTAATCTTAACACCAAGCCTACAGCATTCTACATGTGTTCCTTTTACGGCCAACACTGATTTAATGGCATTCTGTTCATCTGACATACTCTCATCTTCAGATGATACAGACCAGTGGAAGGCACTGACTGATGACTGATGTGTACAGGCTGGGGATCGATCAGTCTGCTTGATGAGGAAACTTAGAAATATCACGATAACAGTTGTGTGTAATGTTGCAGATACAGGGAAGTCTGGGCATCCCTGCTGGGACTGCTGCCCCCGCGACCCGATCCCGGATAAGCGGTAGAAAATGGATGGATGGATGGATGGTTGCAGATACACTATGATATATCACGATAGAGAATAGAACCAGCCACTGTCAGAAGCCGTTCTGTGTCTCTGTGCTGTCATCCATCCACTCCTGTCTGATTTCACCTGTCTCTGCCTCAGTGTCTTCGGAACACGTGTTGACCCTCGAGTTCTCTTATGTCTTCCGTGTTTGGATTTTTGGAATTGTGATCTTTTAGATTGAACTTTTCTTCAGGATTCTCCCTTTGGACACCTCTCACTTTCTTTTCCTGAAGATAAGCAGTTTTAAGCAGTCAACCGAGTCCGAATCAGGAGGAAACTTTCGATCCCAAGCAAGTCTATAATCACGTGATCGGATCGGGACATCCCTACTTCTCTATCTCTTTATCTACTGCAAAGGTGGAAACAGAAGTTTGGGTTCGATGTGGGTTCAAACCTCAAGTTTGCCGGGAAATAAGAGATGGAGAACGCAAGTTGACCATGAGTTATTTTCCACACAGGTTCTGCGGTGGCCTTGTTGTTAAGCCAGCTGACCTTCCGATCCAAAGATGGGGTTCAATCGAACATCAAAACCAATTTTTTGTTTCCACCAGTGTGAACAAACAAAAGACTATTGTGGATCGACCTGGGATTAAAATTTACTCATGAACAGAATATCCAGAATGAACCCTCTTTACTAAAGGGCAATAACTACACTGTAAATTGTAATAAGTTCACTTTAATTAAAAAAAAGTTAGGAGACCGATTGCCTCAAAATTCCCATGTGAAGTAGATCATTAATTTTAAGTAGTTAAAGCTGACAATTACAGTGTTGAGATTGTTCAGATAATGGCAGTAAGTTTAAGTTAAGTTAACTCACTATCATTAGTGAGGTTAACTATAAAATATAAGTTCAGACAACTCCTGCAATGGCAGAAACCTGAGTAAAGTTAACTCAAAATCATTAGTGAGGTGGACTGTAAAATATCAGTTTTGGCTACTTAAACTTTTAAGTTATGGTAATTAGGCAGTACTCATAAGAATAAGTTAACCTTACAAAGTTAAAGCATTCACATTACTTGCAAAATATGAGGAAACCGATTGCCTTGATAGGTTCAAGTAAGCTGAACTTAAAGTGATAAACTAATTAAACAAAGAAGGACAACAGTTTGAATGGAAAACAAAGTTTAATAATTGAACTTTTTTCTTCCAAAACACATGAAAAACAGGGTCCAGACAGAACACTATTGCTGTCAAAAAGTCATGAAACCATGTAAAATTATGAAAAATGTTTCAAAAGACTAACTTTTCCAGAAAAAAAATGATGTGTGACTTTTTTCTTGGGCAGTCTTCAATCTAGCATTGAGTCCTTAAAAGCCTTTAATCTAGCATTGAGTCCTTAAAAGCCTTTAATCTAGCATTGAGTCCTTAAAAGAGCCCTAAATCAGTCACACTTTGAGAATCCCTGAAAAAACATCTCTGTTGACTATGGTATGAACAATACACAAACTCAGAGGTCAATTTAAGAGCCAAACATTCATCCTAACATCAATAAAGTGAATAGCAAATATTGCTCAACTCTGTTTACAATCCAGTTAAATGACAGCAAAATAAAATCACAATTTCAACTGAATGCGCAACTGTGATTCTTATGTTTGAGACAGCCCCCACTCAAAACGGCTTAGCTTTCTGATTTAAATTAGTGGATGAATAAGTCAACGTCAGATAATAAGTCAGAGACAAGTGGCTAAAGAACCTGGTGCTGGTATTCAATCTAACAACTGTATGAGCAACAACACAAAAGGAAAAACAAAACCTCAACGGTAAGTAGTGTTTGTGTTTCTCCTTGAGAACATGAAAACATTCAGTAGTCTGACAGGGCAATGAGGCTCCCTCCCACAAAAACTGATCGAACGGGAAAGTAATGTCACTTTTCCAGTAAAGGTATCAATGTTGCCCAGTCACCTCACATTAACACTGTGATAACATTCACTCATGGCATCAGAAGATTTTTGAGGGACTGTATTTTTGGTTTCAGCTATTTCTATCCAAGTGAGAGAAAAAGCCTTTGAATGAAGTCAAAGGTGTTCTTCAGTTGTTGTGGGTACTCCAAATTCAAGGCATATGTAAGTCCAAAGAGCAAACACATGGCATGTGGAATATTTTCAAGGTCATCCATCACAATTATTCCTTCCAATATGATGGCGGTACCTGAAGACTGAAGGTGCAGCGAGTCAAGGCAGATCTGCTCACCCTCAGGAGTTATGGTCAGGATTCCACTGGGGTTGTGAGACACAGCTGGGTCATCGCAGTCCTAACACCAATAGGAGCAATACAGCCACAATTACAGATCAGACATCACTTGAATTTCAATGGCAGAAAACACAAGATAACCACTAAAAGTGCGCTATATTTTGATATCAGATATTCAAGTAAATACTACATATGCATAAATAATGAAATTGTTTAGGAGGAAAGGTTATAAGTGCATCAAGTAGGAAGTACAGTAACACTGATTCAGACTGCATGGAGGAAAACTAACTTAAACTAAAGCTATCAAAGTAATAAGGAGCAGCATTAAAGGTACAATGGACGGTTTTCTCGAAAAAGTCGAAGTTAAGCGTCTGTTACTCACTTTTTTAAAAAAAACGTGCATGCGCCAGACCATCCTACCTGCTCTACTGCTCCTACACTCTAACAAGTAACTCAGAGAAGCTTCTAACACCACTTGATTTAATACATGGATCCAAGTAAAAAAATTGTAATTAGTTGATTTTGATAAACTTTCTAAGTTCCAAACCAATTTTTTTCAAGTTATGAAAAAGTTGTTATGTTCTTAATTACATCAACTTAATTTTGCTTGCAATTTGAACTCAAAATTCATTGTTGATGGGTTTAAAACAAAATTCAAGTTGTTATAACTTAACAAACTTGG
Source organism: Salarias fasciatus (assembly GCF_902148845.1). Taxonomy (NCBI): domain Eukaryota; kingdom Metazoa; phylum Chordata; class Actinopteri; order Blenniiformes; family Blenniidae; genus Salarias; species Salarias fasciatus. The sequence goes on from NC_043762.1 coordinate 30,754,324, forward strand.
CTTGATGATTTGATTTTGTCAACGTTGACTTCACAATTTTAAGTTCCCTCTCGCCTCACACCATGCCTGGACCAGTTGGACAGCGGGTTAGCAGGATGAAAAACCACGATACAAGCAACATTTCATGGTGACTAAAATTCATTTTTAGTAGGGTCAGGACACCACGTTGGCATGGTTAGTGTTGGTCACAGCATAAAGGAAACAGGCTCTTTGAAGAATTTAACAATGATGATGGTAGTGCCACAATGCATCATGGGAGTTTGGGATGAGATATTCAAGATTTAAACATTGATTTCATGATTTATTTCGATGTTCTGATGTTAATAGTGTTATTGGTAGTTGTGTTTGCTTGTGTTCTTGTTCAGTTAATCTAAATAGTTTAGTTACTTTTTGTGTCAAACCTGGAATGAGAAGTACTGAGCATTTAATCTGCTCCTGCTACTACTCTAAACCTTATAGAGTTCAACAGAACAGTTCCCATATGCCTCTGGGGTTATTAAAGGCCTGATACTGCCTGTGCAGAATCAGTCCACAGTGCCTGTGACAGCATCGTATTCCCAAATACTCACAATATTAAGGTTCAACAGAAACTGGCCATTTTAACAACTTAAAAGTAGGCAGCCAATTTATTTGAGTAATCAACATAAAAATCTTGTATTTATTAAGTAAGCAGTACTTAAAATGATCTTTGACTGGTGACAAAAAATGAATTCACTCAAAGTAATGTAGTTTGTTGATTCAATGTCATTTCTGAGGTTGCCATAACTTAAAAAGACTAATGCTAACTGTTGCGTTGATTTTTTTTGTTGAGTCTAGACATTTGTTTTTAGAGTGTATGAGCGTGCTTGACGGCGTTACGCAAGCACTTCTACAGCGTGATTGACATGTTGGAGGACCAATAGTTGAGACTTGCATCACGCCATTCATTGGCTAAAACATCGTCCAATATACCTTTAAATAAAAGTGGACATCCTGTGGTGTGGAATAAAAACAACTTACAATGCATGTCTTGAAGAACTCTGTGTTCTCATCTCCAAGGATGACAGGAAGGCCACGGAGGACTGCCGTTCGCTTTGCAGTGACATCTGTACTCTGAAAAATCACATCAAACACACATAACTTCTGTGATGAAAGACAATTAATTAGTAGCTCTGCATACAGGATAGAGTTGCATTGTTTTTCCCCTACATTATAAAAGTAATTAAAGGATAATTTTGGTTTAAACAGTTTTCACGTTGTTTACAGAACGAAGTACCCAATATCCTCACCCAGAAGGGGTTTCTGATCCGAACAGTGCTTCGGGAGAAATTTAGATCCATAGTCGAGCTGCAGACCTCCATATACTGTTAGCCAATGGGGCATGTGTGGCGCTGGCTCCCAAAACGGCTTTAATCGTCCAAAAACTCATTAGTTTCACCAATATTTCCTCATGGTCCGCTCACGCCACTCTTCCACGACAGCCCAGTGTTGCAAAATACATGCTATTGGTTTTACAGATCTCTGAAGTGAATACAGTGATCAGGAAGTAAAATGAAGTACATTCACCAAGAGACACAGTAGGTGGCGCTGTGCACCTAAGTTGTTGGTCACCACCTGCTCCAAAGAAGAAGAAGAAGATGTTTGCAGTTCAGAGATCAGCAGAGTTGCTTTTTCAACCGTTAATACTAGGGATGTGCGATACCACTTTTTTTCAGACCGATACCGAGTACGAGTACTTCATCTTCAGTACTCACCGATACCGATACTTGCATACCGATACTTTATATACATAAAATTTAAAATAATGCAATGACAGATTATTTTTGAAAATGAATTTTATTTCTAATTAAAGGCAGCCCAGCCACTACCAAAATAATAGTCTGAAAAATAAAACAAACAACTCTGAGTTTACACTTATTTAAATGAAATTAAGTGCAAGATAAAACAATTTCTCTGAATTTTAAGTTTTTTTAAAAATGAACTGACTTACAAGACGTAAACAAACAACTCTAAGTTATACACTTTTTAAAATGAATTTATTTTAACGGTTTTTAAAAGAAATTAAGTGCAAGATAAAACCGTTTTCCACTTTACACAAACTCCGGTTTTTAAATGTACTCATTTTAATGATTTTTTTTAATGAACTAAAGTCAAAGACAGAACAACCCCTGAGTTTAAAGAGTTGCTGGTGTTCTCTGTGCTGCTCTGGGATCGCTGCTCTTCAGTTTCTCGGTCTTCTGCAGAGTTTGCCGTCGAGTTGCTGCCGGAGTTTTCTTTTTTCCAGCACAACAGCGTCAGACTCTCGTCCACAAGCTTCACCCTGAGGTGTTTCAACAAATTACTAGTGGTAAATGAACAACATTGCGCACCTCCTTTAGCAATTTTAGCATTGCAGAGTTAGCATTCTGCAAAGCTCGGCTCGTTTTCACTTATATAACAGAATTTCCACACCGGCGGTTCTGGTGAGCTGAGCAGCCGTTCTGGATTCATCCTGTTGTCTCTGCTCTGGATGAGACTCATGGAGAGTCAACCCGCTGCAGTGTAGCCCTGCGCCTGTCAGCTCCAGAGAGAAGCTTCTTCCTCTTTCATGTTTGTCTGCAGCTTGCATCCCATTTGGTTGCACTACCGCCAACTGCTGGTGAGGAACGCTTACTACGCCTGGGGTTTTCTTGCCGTGAGTATCGGCGGCTGGTATCGGTAGCCTTCACGAGTACCCGATACTTTGAAATAAGACCAGTATCGGCCTGATACCGATACCTGGTATCGGTACTCGCACATCCCTATTTAATACGCTTGCTGTGTTTTGTAAAACCCAAGTTATCTCTAAATGTACACTTTCCTTACGCGGTTTTGCACTGCTGGACGTTATGTGAAGGGCTGGTTAACATTAGCTTTCATCTGCGTTAACGCAACGTCTGCAAATTAACGTTACCGCAATACTGACTCGCAGCAACAACAACAACAAAAAATAAATAAACGTATTAATTTCAAAAAGAGAGACGTAGACATGACTGAATCAAAAACAAAGTTCCCCTCCAAACTTAGACTAACAAATAACTCATACGACAAAAATACCGACTATATCTTTGCTACATATAAAGTCAGTTAAAGGTGCATTAAGGAGTTTTACAACCTTAAAAATACTTATTTTCCACCATAAATATGTTACACATTTTTAATGATGTGTACAATGTGCCCTGACATATTCATTACCAGAACCTCTAACAGGCTAAACTGTCACTTGAAAGTCACAGTGCCGGTCCGGCACCAGCGATTTTTTGGGGAGAATTTGAAAGGAATGACGTAATGCACGCTCCGGCTGGTTAAGTTTCGTTTTGTCCGCCATTACTCCGCCAGATCCTTAGTGAGCAACAACTGAGCAGGATCTTCCAGAAAGTCAGAACAGACTGGCTTCTAGCACTGCCACAGCTCCACACAGACTCCACCAGGGAGAAGACACTTAAATCTTATTTGAGCGCTACTAAACGAGCGAAGACGGAGTTCCCCTCTTCCGTGCACGCGAGACACAGGGACGAGTTTTTCACTAAGCTGCATTACGCCCAAGGCCTGCAGGGGGCGCTGTTTCGCGTAAAACGTGCAAACTCCTTAAGGCACCTTTAAACTTACCGCAAAACAGTGCAGCAACCGTCTCTCATGTCACTTTCTACTTCTTTTCGCCTTCTTCAAAGCATGACAGAAAACAGTGCAGCGGCAGGAACTGTCTCTCGTGTCTCTTTCCGGCTTCCGCATTCAAAGCACGGTGTCAATGCTAACTGTGCATGTCAGTTCGACGAAAGATGCCAAATGCAGCCGAAAGCGACCGAGCTCTGCCGACGCTTCTTACTCACCTACACTTCAAAGTAAGGGTAACTCAGAGTTGACAAGTTTGTTTACTTGCCTCAGTAGAAAGTTGTCTTGACTAAGTTTAAGTGAGTAGACTCAACAGAGTAAGCTGGCATGAGTTAAAGGTGCTGTAGGCAGGATTCAGCATCTCCGCCATCTTGCTTAGGTTTACCTAAGCAAGATGGCGATTTGACCCATCTAAGATGGCCATTTGAAACCCAGCACAGCCAATCCTGTCCTGTTTTCTCTGACATCACGCCCTTACGCAAGTTAAGCCCCTCCCACAAGAACGTGTGACGAACGCCCCTCAACCAATCACGGTTAGAGCCTCAGGGGCTCTTCTGATTGGTCAAAGATACCTGGAGCTGTCGAGATTCCTTTTCAGCTCAGAACAGAGACAGATGGAAACGCTGCGCCCTCGCGGTAGAGCAGTTATGCTACACTCCTAAAGGATTATCAATGGATACTCTAACATTTAATCCAAAGAAAACACAGAAAAATTAGCATTGACTAGCAAAATCCTGCCTACAGCACCTTTAAGGTCACTTTTTATTTTGAGTAAGATATACATTTACATTTTACAGTGTGCACTCTGTATGTTCCTCTTTCAGTATGAACAGCAGAAAGACAGCTGATCAAACAGCTGATCTAGACCTCTCCTTGTTAGTATAGTGGCGGGTATTCCCATCTGTCATGCTAAAGACCGGGGTTCAATTCCCAGACGGGGAGTGTCTTAACTATTCATGGAATGTTTGGCTTCTTCCGGTCCATCCTGTCCTGGCTCCTCCTCAACTTCTCTGTGTTGACACTGACTGCTGCACGGAGCATGGAGGACAGACTAGTTTGGTTGGGTGACCAGATGTGGTTAAACTGGACCACTTCAATTTCAATGCGAGTTACAGTGTAATTACATGTGCATTATGGTGAAATTAGATGCTAATCATGGTACAATTGCATGGGAGTTACCTTGTAATTAGATGCTAATCATGGTGTAATTACATGTGCATGACACTGTAATTACATGCAAGTTATGGTCTAATTCCATGTGTGTGAGAGCGTAATTACATTTGAGTTACTGTGTAATTATATGCGCATGACAGTATAATTACATGCATGTGACAGACTGATTACATGCGCGTTACAGTGTAATTACATGTGCGTGACAGTGTAATTACATGCAAGTTATGATATAGTTACATTGGCGTGACAGTATAATTACATGCACATGACAGTGTAATTACATGTGCTTCATAAGGTAATGACATGCGAGTTACAATGTAATTACATGCACGTGACAGAGTAATTACATGCAAGTTACAGTGTAATTACTTGTGCATGACAGTGTAATTACATACAAGTTATGATAAAGTTACATCGGTGTGACAGTGTAAATACATGCAAATTACGGTATAGTTACATGGACATGACTGTAATTACATGCACGTTACGGTGTAATTACATGTGCATGGCAGTGTAATTACATGCACATGACAGAGTAATTACATGCAAGTTACAGTGTAATTGCATGTGCATGACAGTGTAATTACATGCGAGTTCCGGTATAGTTACATGGCCGTGACTGTAATTACATGCACGTTACGGTGCAATTACATGCGCGTGACAGCGTAATTACATGCAAATTACGGTATAGTTACATGAAGGTGACTAATTACATGCACGTTAACGTGTAATTACATGCGCATGACAGTGTAATTACATATGCTTTATAGGGTAATTATATGCAAGTTACAGTGTAATTACATATGTGTGACAATGTAGTTACATGCAAATTATGGTATAGTTACATGTGACTGACAGTGTAATTACATGCAAATTATGGTACAGTGACATGGGCGTGACAGTGGAATTGCATGCACGTTAAGGTGTAATTACATGCACATGACAGTGTAATTACATGCAAATTACAGCATAGTTACATAGAAGTGACTGTAATTACATGTGCCTGACAGTGGAATTACTTGTGAATTACGGTACATTTACATAGGCGTGACAGTGTAATTACATACACGTTAAAGGAGCACAGCGCAGTTTGCTTGTTTTATGCGAAACACTGACCCCTGCAGGCCTTAGGCGTAACTGTAGCTTAGTGAAAAGCTGGTGTCTGTGGCTTGTGTCCATGTACGTGCACAGAAGAGGGGAACTCCTTCCTCGCTCTTTTAGCAGCACTCGAGTAAAATGTAAGTTTATTCTGCCTGGTGGGTCTGTGCTGGAGCTGTGGCAGTGCTAGAAGCCGGTCTTTTCTTACTTTCTGGAAGCTCCATCCTCAGTACTGCTCAGTTGTTGCTGCTAAGCATCTGTGGGAGTAATGGTGGACAAATCGAAACTTAAAGCGATACTTCAACATTTTGGCAAATTGGCCCATTTAGGGCAATTCCCTAGTCATTTAGAACAGCATACTTACTTTTTTGTGAGGGCGAGCTGTTGTTTATTCAGCGGTGGGTCCGAGGAGAGCTTCACGGTGGACATAATGGAAGTGGATGGTACAGTTGTTTCCCTCGTCAAACTCATCAAATACACAATCCAACAACCCCAAAAACACTCGGATGGACACGTTATAATCTGCACATTAACTACGCTGTTCCTCTTCCTGACGTCAGAAAGAGGGAGATTTCAGAACTGCATGTTTGAGTGTATATTTTCTTAAAAGTGGAGTGCACAGTTGAGGGAGGTGACTGAATTTTTCACTTCTGGGGGATCATACAGAGGCTCTGGGAGGCAACATGACTGTAAAGACTCCTTTTTAAAGTGAATTTTGCATAATATGACCCCTTTAACATCACCAGTTTTAACCAGCAGGGGGCCCCAGTGAGAACGGTGAGGAGACTTCACCTAGCTTCTGCAGAGCTCTCCTGCCGGGATGCTACCTGCACCCTGTGATTTTATCAGTGACAATTTTAACAGTAAACTGAAGTCCAGCTGGACTCAGTAGCTCCACTTTTATCCAAAACCATCAAAGGACAACCCAAACCCCTGTGGAGAAAAAATGAGCTAATCAACATGTCGTGGTATACTGGTATTGACGATAATCGTGGTATTAAAAAAATTACATTTCAATATCGTGTTCAAAATGCACTCATGATAATATCGCATAGAGGATCTAGTGCCACTTGAAACGTGATGAAGTGTATTTTTAAAATCCGCTCCTGTTCTTCCGCCCTGCTTCGTCTCGCTCCTGCAGCAGGTCTGTGTGGATCAAAACATTATTTTAAAGGATTGAAAAGAAAACACGTCTTTTAAAATGTTTTATGACCATTGGGATTTACTTCACGTGCTAACACGCCGTCCCCTGGACCACTGGAAGGAGGAGTTTGTCCACTTTCTCAGTCTGGCTCTGTCTCCTCTTCACCTCCAGCAGTTGAGCTAAGCTAACTACGATGCTAACAGCTGGGATCCAGCCACTGGACGCACAGACACAAAAAAAGTATTTATGAGCTTATCTCACTTTGTAAATGATAGGGATAGGGCGTGGGTCCAAAATCTTTGGAGTATTCCTTTAACAGTTACTGATGAACGTTTGGGACACAGGAAGACTTTCTGCACAGGTGGAGAAGTGGAGAATTGAGGCCAAATTCGTCTCATACATACATGTAAGGGTCCGGAGGCTCCATGAAGCTTTTCTAATCAGACAGCAGCAGCTTTATCTTCCACTAGGGGTGGGCAATACTCCAAATTTTGGGATCGATCCGATACCAAGTAATTACTGGGCCAGTATCACCGATACCGATACCGATACCGATACCGATACTTTTCACTGGGTTTAAAAAAAAAAAAGTATGTATTTTTAAGTTTATTTTACATAAATCACAGGTAGCAGTAACACTGTCTGACGCTGTAAAGTAGCTCCCAACAGTTCCAGCTCCTCTTCCTCCTCTTAACATTGCCATTAATGAACCAGTCTGTCTGTCTGACCAGCAGAAGACGAGCTGCACACTGAGCCGGAGTGAACGACCTCACCTGGACAATAAAACACAGGACCAAGATTTAACCAAGTAAAAGAACAATTTTTATTAACCAACACAAGAATTCTACAACAATGTTATATTCTGGAAGTTCTCTCTGTCATACTCTATCTTATGTTATGTTGAAATGGCTTCCAGTAAAGATAGTAAAGGTCCCTTGTTTTGCCCTGGGTATCGTGAGTGGTTATACTACAGTAAATAAATACATTTTAAAAAAATACCTGAAAAAGTACAACAAATAACACGATAAACAAAACTTTAAACACACATGCTGCATCAAGACACAGCATCTGGTTCAGTCACATGCTGACACCACATTAAACAACTCCAGTCATTAGTGTTAATATACTGTAAACTATAGTTGGCTGCCAATCTCCACCACCTTTGATATAGGTTATATATATTTTTTAGTCCCATTAACACAATCAGGATTTATTTCAACTGACTAAATATATGAAAATAGTTTAATCACTGCTGAAATGACATCTTTGACCACCACTTTAAAAGCAACGCCAAATTATGCTGGAAATACCAAAATCTTAACTTGACCTAAAAAAAAAAAACACTCCCTGGATGTTCTGGAGGCTTCTGTTGAAAAGCCTCAGGCTCTGTCTGTGTCGGGGTCTGGTTAATCGGGGCTCTCCCTCCTTCTCCCTCCTTCTCCCTCCGTTTACGCTGCTTTTAAATGTTTGTACAGATTGGTGGTGTTTCTACAGCAGCGAATTACCTTCCTGCACACATTACATGATGCAATGTCTTTATCTGAAGCTATAAAATAAGTCCACGCAGCGCTTCTTTATCCGTCCACCATCGCTTTTCCTCACTCGCCGTCTCTCTCTCTGCTCTGACACACGGTGTAGAGCAGAGCGAGGAGGGAGCGGCGCAGAGCGCCTCAGCAAGCGCCTGAGCACTGAAGCGAAGGTCTGACAGAGAGGCGGCGCTAACTGCCAGAGCAGACAAAAACAAAAAAAAAAAAGAATCGATCTCAACGTGCTGGTATCGATCTGATACCAATACTAACTTTGGTATCGATACTATCGATATTTGGATCGATCCGCCCACCACTATCTTCCACTGCATCTCTAATGAAACTGTTTCCAGACAGACGTCTCTCATCAGGATCTGTTAGAGCTCATCTCTGATTCACTTCACTGATAGTTTCTCTGGTTCTGCAGCTCAGCGCTGGTCAGGACCCTGCAGGTTCTCCGTGTTCTCCAGAGAACCGCGGTGTCAGGACCCTGCAGGTTCTCCGTGTTCTCCAGAGAACCGCGGTGTCAGGACCCTGCAGGTTCTCCGTGTTTTCCAGAGAACCGCGGTGTCAGGACCCTGCAGGTTCTCCGTGTTCTCCAGAGAACCGCGGTGTCAGGACCCTGCAGGTTCTCCGTGTTTTCCAGAGAACCGCGGTGTCAGGACCCTGCAGGTTCTCCGTGTTCTCCAGAGAACCGCGGTGTCAGGACCCTGCAGGTTCTCCGTGTTCTCCAGAGAACCGCGGTGTCTGAACTCAACCAGCTGCTGTCATGTTAAAGAAGTTTCCTGATCTAAAGCGTTTCCTGCTGCAGCGCTGTGTTTACATATCAGCTTTCTACCAAAATAAAAGCTTTATTATATTCCACATGATGTGTGCTCTAGTTGTATTAATAGATGACAATGTATTTTCCTTCTCTTTATTTTGCTAAAATGTCATATTGCTTAGTGATCAGCCTGAGATTCAAAATGTATATTTCCCAATCAGCAATTATTTCTATATATTGCAATATATTTCAATGCAAATCTATTGGTAAATATATTTTCCTTTGGCTTGAGTTACAAAACCTGTTTAATGATCAGAAATATGGACAGTTACATCACTCTTCCTGCACTGCTACAGCAGAGCACTTCACTCACACACCAGGGGAGGTAGAGCTCAAACACACTATACTGGGAGTGCTTAGGAGTACTGTGTCTTGCCCCAGGACCCTTCATCATATTTACAGGGATGGAGAATTGATCCAACAGCCTCCCGATTGCAAGACAATCACTTTACCAACCGATCCACAGCTGCCTCCAACAAGTGCAGAATAAACCTGGTTAGAACCTGAAGACAGGTGGACGCCTGGAAATCTTCACCAAGCAGATCCTGACCACAACTACAGCCTCTACTGAGGAGACACCAGTCCACTGAGGAGACACCTGTCCACTGAGGACACACCAGTCCACTGAGGAGACACCAGTCCACTGAGGAGACACCTGTCCACTGAGGAGACACCTGTCCACTGAGGAGACACCTGTCCACTGAGGACACACCAGTCCACTGAGGAGACACCTGTCCACTGAGGAGACACCTGTCCACTGAGGAGACACCAGTCCACTGAGGAGACACCTGTCCACTGAGGACACACCAGTCCACTGAGGAGACACCAGTCCACTGAGGAGACACCCGTCCACTGAGGAGACACCAGTCCACTGAGGAGACACCAGTCCACTGAGGAGACACCCGTCCACTGAGGAGACACCAGTCCACTGAGGAGACACCTGTCCACTGAGGAGACACCAGTCCACTGAGGAGACACCCGTCCACTGAGGAGACACCAGTCCACTGAGGACACACCAGTCCACTGAGGACACACCAGTCCACTGAGGAGACACCCGTCCACTGAGGAGACACCAGTCCACTGAGGAGACACCAGTCCACTGAGGAGACACCCGTCCACTGAGGAGACACCAGTCCACTGAGTCTTTTCTCAAGTCCTTCCTTTATACATGTGATGGACAGATCGACCTGTTCTCCACCTGTTCTCTCGGACACACATGGTTCAGGTCCAGAGGACGGAGGCTGTCTGGTGTGAGCTGCTGTGGGTTGGGGTGTAGCCTCGCCTCCGGGCGGACCAGACTGATGGTGCCATGCCCCTTCTTTTCTACCTCCTCTACCCCCTCCACCTCCCCCATGTGCACTTCTGTTCACTCTTCTGTGAAATGTTCCTTCTCTGCCCTGGCTGAACATAACGTCCATTGATCTGCAGGCAGAACATTCAGGAACTACTTTGTTTTACCATATATGGTATAAGTGGGCGTGTCCAGGGTGGGACATGAGGCGAATCCACCTGAGCAGCTCTCCAAGGAGACTAGTGTATAAAGGGAAATGCACATGGAAGTGTGTGTGTGTGCACAGTTTTATGAGTCGGATAACTTTTTTTTTTGATGCAATGCCCTTTTTTCCTTTTGAGCACATGGACACTTTTAGTATGTATCGTGCACGTTTGATAAATGAGGCCCCTGGACCAGGGCAGGAGACCCCAGCTGTTTACCTTTAAGACGAGGCTTCAAACCTGAGTTTTTAATCTGGTCACCAAGCACTGCTGTGTAGGTAACCTGAAGGTCCACACTGCTGTCAGACTCACATCCATATTTTAAAATGTTCCTCTCTTTCTACTTTACATTTACATTCTCTCTCTCTCTCTCTCTCTCTCTCTCTCTCTCTCTCTCTCTCTCTCTCTCTCTCTCTGACTGCAGCATGTCGATTACCTCGGTATGTGTTGTGTTGTCCAGGTGTGTGTCGTCCTGTGTGTGTGTTTGTCCTTGTGGGGTTGGAGGTGATGGTTTTTGAAAGTGAACCAGTGTTCACCACACTGCTGGCTCCTGGGTACACACCCTGTAGCACACTCCAGAAATGTGCACTATATTACTGTAGAGAGTACTTGTGAGAACCAGGGCCGTTTCTTCCTATAGGCGAACTAGGCGAATGCCTAGGGCCCCCAAGCCACCAGGGGGCCCCAAAGCTGCATGTTCAACCTCTTCTGAGGATAATTAAAATGTCCTGTTTTTATCTGTAGCTAGCTCCTGTGTTTATTACACCTCTTACATGCTTAAAAATAAACGTTGGATATAATAAACTGCAGTGATAAGCTGTGGCTGGTGCTTTGTGGCATTATTAGTCTGTTGGACTTGGACCGCTCTGTCACACAGCAAGTGACGTCACGTAGCGGCCACCGACAGGTACCATGGGAATGATGGACAGCTGCCCGTCATTAGCGAGAGGATTAACAAAACAAACCATAATGGCATCAACAAGAAATTATACCAGCGGCAAGGAAAAACGGAAGAAAAAGAAGACCGAGGAAGAAAAACGTTCAAAGGGTCAAGGTAAGTCATTTGTTGGTGATGTGAGCTGGAGAGGTGGAGGGGAAACCAAGTTTTTTTTTTTGTTTTGTTTTGTTTTTTTGTTTTTTGGCAAGTTTGTTTATTTGTCCCACTTGCCAGCTAGCTAGCGTCGGATAAATGTTAGCCTGCTGCCGGCTGTTATCTGTCCGTCACAAACTCAGCTTTAAGGTTTGTCTCATGACCGTTGGCCTGTCTTACCGGGAAAGATTGGCTGACTCCGGACCGTAGAGCCGTTCATTCAGATTATAAGGAGGGAGGCATGTTGTTGTAGTCGTCTGCTCTGTCAGTGTTCAGTGGAAGTTCTCTCACATATTTTACACGTTATTTTATGATTAGTTAGAATTAATTTACTAAGTTTCGTGTGTATTGTATACGGCTCTAATTAGGGACCGAGCCTGGAGGGCAAGCTCTCTACATTGTTCTTAAAGGGCAACTCCGGTTTTTTGACACCTGGACCTTATTTCTAGGTGTGTCATGCTCATAAACTCACTCAGACAAACATCGTGCAGCTCGGAGTCCTTCAGAAGTTATTTAGATCCAAACGATGTAGCCGCACTAGCGGGGGTGCCACAGCAATGGAGCGTTAGCGCGGGACATAATCTCTGCAAAGTCGCTCATTTCGGCTGTATTTCTTCATCCATCGTCAGTGTTATCATAAAGTCAGCTCCTCCTCCGTCTTCAGGTGGGTCAGCTGAAGAGCTGACAGTTTTCGCTAACTTAGCCACAATTAGCTCGGATGGGAACGTTGCGGCGCTCCTCTCCCCAGCAGAGAGGCACTTTGAGTCGGCCTCGGCTGTCACGGTGCCCCGGCGTCTGACTTCCAGGGGCCGAGTTGGAAAACGGCCCTCAGCTGCTCCACGGAGGCTCCGAACACCGGCGAAGACGCACGGCTCACACGCGGCCGCTGGGCCGCTGGACGTCTCTCCTCGCCGGGAGGATGCGTATCTCCGCTTCCCGGCGGATGCGCGCTCTGGGCCGGCCGCGGGACGCACGACGGCCCGCCGCGCCGAGGCCGGTGCTCTCTCCTCACCGGGAGGAAGCATATCTCCGCTTCCCGGCGGATGCGCGCTCCACGCCGGCCGAGTAAAAACATACTCAGAGCACCACACACGATTGAACGCAGAGCAGTTCCACTCTGCCAACAAGGCAGAGTGTGACAGTCTTTACTTATACTTTACTTATAGTCTTTACTTACAGGCTCAGAGCAGGACTCAGCTCACAAACTGAAAGTCAATCAATCAATCAATCAATCAATTTATTTTTGTATAGCCCAGTATCACAACAACAGCTGCCTCAGAGGGCTTCAAGATGTTACATTGGTCGGTAAAAGTAAAAACAGTGAATAAGCATAATGGTAATATGTCAATATTTACAGTAACGAGACAGAACGAAGCAACCACCGCCTTCGACCCTCACATCCGGCAAGAAAAAACTCCAAAAACCCAGTGGGAAAAGAAGAAATCTTGGGGAGAACCACAGTATGGAGGGATCCCTCTCCCAGGGACGGACAGCTTTGGCAACAGCTAGCATGAGACAATAAGAAGTAAAGCCTAGGACAATGTTGAGGACAGTCCGTTGGACGGTCCAGCACAAGAACCACGGATCCCAGCAGTAGAACCGAAGCCAGTCCACGGGCAGGACCGACAGGGGTGTCCTCCCGGTCCGGACGGAGCTTGTTCATAGGCCCTCGTAATAGTGGAGTCAGCAACTGAAACTGGAGAAGACTCCCCCTCGAAGGGGGGGACAGCAGGTGAAAAGCAATGAACGGACTAAAGGGAATAACATTCAGACATTAGAGGACAGGGCTCAGTGCACCGTACTTCCCACAGCATTCTAGCTCCTGGGGCAGCTTTGTGGATACTTAACTGTTTAAACTAGTATTTAGTTAGTATAGTTTGGTTTAGTTTAATTTTGTTTAGTGTAATTTGGTTTGGTTTAGTTTAATTTAGTTTAGTTTAGTTTGGTTTAGTTTGGTTTAGTTTGGTTTGGTTTACTGTAGTTTGGTTTGGTTTACTTTAGTTTGGTTTGGTTTGTTTGTTTAGTTTAGTTTAATTTAGTTTAGTTTAGTTTAGTTTAGAGTCCCTAGCTGACCTGATCATAGGCTGCATCGAAGAGAAACGTCTTGAGCCTAACCTTAAATGTGGAGACTGTGTCTGCCTCTTTGACACCACTTGGAAGCTGGTTCCATAAAAATGGTGCCTGATAGCTAAAGGCTCTTCCACCTAGTGTCCATTTAGAGACTCTAGGAGTCACCAGTAACCCTGCATTTTGAGAGCGAAGTGCTCTGATTGGTTGATAAGGCGTTAAAGCATCTTGGAGATAGGTTGGAGCCATCCCATTTAGGATTTTGTAAGTGAGGAGAAGGATTTTAAATCTAACTCTAAACTCAACTGGAAGCCAGTGAAGAGATTTTAGAACGGGAGTAATGTGTTCACGTCTTCTAGTTCCAGTTAATAATCTGGCGGCCGCATTTTGAACCAACTGAAAGTTTTTTAATACACTTTTTGGGCAGGCTGCGAGAAGGGAGTTGCAGTAGTCCAATCTCGCAGAAACAAATGCATGGATGAGTTTTTCTGCATCGCTTCTAGGTAGAATGTTTCTTATTTTAGCTATGTTGCGCAAGTGGAAATATGCTGTTTTACAAGCCAGGTTGATGTGTGCTTTAAAGGAGATATCCTGATCAAATAAGACCCCGAGGTTCCTCACAGTAGAGGAGGAGGATACACTGACGTTATCTAAGGTAATAATCTGTTTGGATAGACACTCTCTCAGTTTATGGGGGCCTAGTATAATGACCTCTGTTTTGCCAGGATTCAGACGGAGATAGTTCGTAGTCATCCAGGTTTTAATTTCTCTGATACAGTCACTGAGTCTGTCTATTTGATTAGTTTGATCAGGTTTCATAGATAAATACAGTTGTGTGTCATCTGCATAGCAATGAAAATTGATATCGTGACTTCTAATTATGTTCCCTAAAGGAAGCATATATAACAGAAATAAAATTGGCCCGAGCACGGACCCTTGAGGAACCCCATAACTGACCTGGGAGCACGGTGAGGACTGTTGGTTAACGTGAACAAATTGGTACCTATTAGATAAATAGGATTTGAACCAGCAGAGGGCTTTTCCTCTGATGCCAACCTCACATTCTAACCTCTGCAGGAGAATATTGTGGTCGATTGTATCAAAAGCTGCACTGAGGTCTAGGAGAACCAGGATTGAGACTAGACCTGCGTCAGCCGCCAATAGCAAGTCATTAGTGACTTTAACTAACGCAGTCTCAGTGCTGTGATAAGCTCTATATCCTGACTGAAATTTCTCAAATAAACTATTGTCCTGTAGGTGGCGGTAAAGCTGTTTAACCACAACTTTTTCCAGGACTTTTGAAATAAAAGGCAGATTTGATATCGGTCTGTAGTTAGCTAGAATATCAGGATCGAGATTAGGTTTTTTCAGCAGTGGTTTGATTACTGCGAATTTAAATGACTGTGGCACATAGCCATTTTCTAGAGAGGTATTTATTATAGTTATGATCGTATTTAAGATAACTGGAAGGATATCTTTGAAAAGCTTAGTTGGAATTGGATCTAGGAGACAGGTCGAGGTTTTAGAAGACATTACAATTGAAGTAATCTCAGCCCCATTTACTAATGAGAAACTATCTAGTATTTCAGGTATTTCAGGTGGAGGCAGTGGCTGGATTCCCTGAGCTTGATCTGAGGAAAGCGCTTCACTGATTTTACCTCTAATGGTTATGATTTTATCATTAAAGAATTTAAGAAAGTCATGGCAGTTTAAAGATTCTGGGATTACTGGTTCCACTACAGTATGACTGTTTGTCAGTCTGGCTACAGTGTTGAATAGAAACCGAGGGTTATTTTTGTTTATTTCTATTAAACGAGAGTAATATAATGTCTTGGCTTTAAAAAGAATTTGTTTATAGCTTAGCAAGCTACATTTCCAGGCCTTCAGAGATTGTTCTGATTTAGATTTACGCCACAGTCTTTCTAATTGCCGAGTTTTTTGTTTGAGAACACGGGTTTCAGAATTAAACCATGGAGCAACGCGCCTGGGTCGATTGGTTTTCAGCTGCAACGGGGCCACTACGTCAAGGGCAGATTTTAGTGAGTGCATAGCACTGTCAACAAACTGATCACTATTATCACCACTGGTCAATAAGCTCATTTCTGTGAGTTCACAAGATAATGCAGCAAATGCAGGCTGGATCAATTCTTTGTACCGAGCCACAGATTTTTCAGATAATGTCCGTATCAGCTGAATTTTATCTTTTTGAGCACAGTAGTCTTCAATCAAAACCTGAAAAGTAATTAAAAAATGGTCTGAGAGTATGGGGTTCTGAGGGAGAACATTTAGGTCACTGACTTCTATCCCATATGCTAAGACCAGATCCAGGGTGTGCTTGTGACTATGAGTGGATTCATCAACATTTTGAGTGAAACCGATACTATCTAATACTGCAATAAACGCATTACTCAAACTGTCACCAGAATCATCCACATGGATGTTAAAGTCACCTATTATAAGGATCTTGTTATGAGTCAATACTATATTGCTTAAAAACTCTGAGAACTCAGTTAAAAAGTCAGAGTAAGGACCAGGAGGTCGATACACAATAATTAATAGCACAGCTTTTTGATTCTTCCAATTTGGACAAGTAAGCGTTAGTATTAAGCTTTCAAAAGAGTTGAATTTAACATTAGTTTTGGGTTTAAGAAGAAGACTGGAGTGGGAAATCACTGCCACACCTCCACCTCGACCTGTTGATCTAGCTGTTTGGAAATTAACATAGGTTGGAGGGGTACATTCATTGAGCCTCACATAATCATCTTGCTGGAGCCAAGTTTCTGTTAGAGCAAGGAGATCAATGTTATTGTCACCGATAAGGTCATTAACTAACAGAGATTTAGTGGAGATTGCTCTAATGTTTAGTAGACCACATTTTATGTATTTCCTACTGGAAAAGTTATTCTGTCTTGTACAGATGTTAAGCTTTTTACCCATTGACTTTTTTTTAATGCTTTGAGCACTATGGACAGACTCCAAAGTGAACAGAAAAGCTCCTCTCTGGAATATCCTGTGCAAAAGAACTCTTGGACCTGGATGGACAGCTGATTAAAGGAGGCTTCACCACCGCAGAGGGAGGCTTCACCACCGCAGAGCCGGAGGCTTCACCACTGCAGACCAGGAGACTTTTTACCGGCAAGACTTGTTACACCGCGGCCGCCTTCAAACAGCTGATTCAGCTAACAGCTGAGCAACAACTGCTGACATGGCACATGAAGCAAAACAAAGTAGGGAACACTCAAAAGTAGAGGTGATGGAAATACAGAAATCACTGAGCTTTCTAACCCACGAAGTCGCCACCATATCAGCTCAACAGAAGCAAATACCAGAACTTATGAGCAACATAAAAGAGTTGCAAAGACAGAACAAGGAGAAAGATCAGAGGATTGCCTTACTGGAGAGCCGCCTGGAAGATCTCGAGCAATATTCCTGCATGAACGATGCCATCGTGAGCGGGTTGGAGATCAGGCCCCGTTCGTACGCCCGGGCCGTGACATCAGAAGCCGCGGCGAACGGAGGCGAACCGACCGAGACCGAGGCAGAGTCACTGGAGCAACAGGCGATCGCCTTCTTCACCAACAAGGGCATCTCCATCAGCCGCTCTGAGATCGAGGCCTGTCGTCCTCTTTCCAGAAGAAGAGATGATGTGAAACCAGCGATCATAATCCGCTTTGTCAACAGGAAGTCCAAAAATGCCTTGCTCAAACAAGGGAAAATGCTCAAAGGAACTAATGTCTATGTGAACGAGCACCTCACAAAGAAAAACGCGGACATTGCCAGAAGAACACGAATCTTGAGAAGACAAAGAAAAATTCAATCAACGTGGACTGCAAACTGCAAAGTCTTTATTAAACTAAATGGAGCTCCGGAAGATGCTAAAGTGCACGTATTCAAAAACATTGAGGAATTGGACAAATATCAATAAGCGCCAGCGCCACCCTCAGGTAACCACAGGTCATAATCCACTGAACACGCATTAAAATGAACACGCATAAAGACATTGATCCTGATCTGAATCTTTTCGATCAGTTAAGCAACAAACGTTGCTACTCTACAGACAATCAGTTTAAAAGTCCATTTGCTAAAGAAGATGGTCTGTCAGTACTCCATTTTAATGTAAGAAGTTTGTATGCAAATTACCAACACATTAAAAGTTATTTAAATGAGCTAAAAGGACATTTCAGTGTAATAGCAGTTTCAGAAACTTGGATCACTGCAGAAAAAGGAACTGATTTTCCTCTTGGTGGATATGAGCCAAATTTTCTAAACAACTTCTGATGTTATGGAATGTTTGACTGTGGAAATACATTTAGAAAAACAGAAAAATGTGATCATAAGCTGTGTGCACCGTGCACCCAATTCAGGTATGGACATTTTCAGGAACAGTTTATAGTTTGTTTTCTACAACAAGTAAGATCATGTTTGTGTGTGGTGAGTTCAACGCTGACCTGTCCAAAGAAAGAAAAGACAAAATGACTGATGAATTTATAGAGACCATTTCTAGTACGGGGTTATATCCACTGATAGTCAAACCTACTAGAATAACTGCTCATAGTGCAACAGTGACTGACAACATCTTCACTAATCACATGGGAAGCAGTCTTAACTGTGGACTATTGATCAATGATATCTCAGATCACTTGCCGATCGTTGTTATCTATGACTGAGCAATGCTAAAGCAAAAAGAAAAACATACAATCAAATATTCAAGGAGGAGAACAGAAGAGACCATAAATTCCCTAAAAACTGAAATACAAGAATTTAATTGGGAATTGTTATACAGCAAGAAACACGCTGATGATGCTTATGAATACTTTTTAAAGGTATTTATATCATTATACAACAAAAACTGTCCAATAAGAAAAAATAAGTGCAATTCGAAATATGAAGATAAACCATGGATCACAAAGGATCTAAAAAATGCTTGTAAGAAAAAGAATCTGTTATATAAACAATTTATAAAGCACCAAACAAAAGAATCAGAGATCAAATACAAAAAGTATAAAAACAAATAGTATATTACAATTATCCAGAAAAGAATATTATACTAAATAGTTAGAAAAAAGAAAAGATAACATTAAAGGCATGTGGAAATTAATTAATAATTTAATCAGGAACAGTAAAACTACTGAAGTTTACCCAAACGTTTTTTTTTTAGTGAGGACAGACACATTAGCAACACAGAAGACATAGTTGAGGGATTCAATGACTATTTTGTAAGTGTTGGGGAGAAGTCGGCTGCGGAAATTGGGGGAAATCAGATCATTGATCCAACTGTTTTTGATAACATACAGGGTTGGGAGGGTTACTTTTAAATTGTAATCCGGTACAATTACAAGTTACTTGTCAAAAAATGTAATCACTAACTTACTCTAATTACTTCAATTAAAAAGTAACGTACCAGATTATTTTTAGTTACTTTTAGATTACTTCACCAGCAAACATAAAAAATAAAGACAAATACAGTCATCCTCACAGTTTACTGACAACTCTACACACTAATAAATGCTCTGAGTGTTCTGAACTCTGCTGAACTCTGTTCAGCCCCAGTTAATACCAACAACGTGACCTTTGACCTCTAAACCTACTGAGAATCTGACTTTCTTTCTTTCTGACTCAGGATCAGCTCCATCAGTCCAGACTGTGTTCCTCTAGTAGCTCTACAGTCCAGCAGCAGCAGGAGCCGCACTGACAGTGTTAACACACATTTCTACTGTATCCTCAGTCTGCTGTGTGGCTGTACTGCTGCAGGAGGAGCAGGGTGTCTTCAGGTCGGACATGCAAAGTATTTTTTCAAGAGTTCAGAGTTGATTCATTCCTCAGTGACAGAAGGAAACATGCAGTCTCCAGTAAATCCTCCATCCAGGCTGAAGAGATTACTGCCTCCATCAGATTCTTCTGAGTTCAGCCTGGTGAGGCTGGTTAGCAGGTTACTGACTGGTTACTGACAGGTTAGCAGGTTACTGACTGGTTAGCAGGTTACTGACAGGTTAGCAGGTTACTGACTGGTTAGCAGGTTACTGACAGGTTACTGACTGGTTAGCAGGTTACTGACTGGTTAGCAGGTTACTGACAGGTTACTGACTGGTTAGCAGGTTACTGACAGGTTAGCAGGTTACTGACAGGTTACTGACTGGTTAGCAGGTTACTGACAGGTTAGCAGGTTACTGACTGGTTAGCAGGTTACTGACAGGTTAGCAGGTTACTGACTGGTTAGCAGGTTACTGACAGGTTACTGACTGGTTAGCAGGTTACTGACAGGTTAGCAGGTTACTGACTGGTTAGCAGGTTACTGACAGGTTACTGACTGGTTAGCAGGTTACTGACAGGTTAGCAGGTTACTGACTGGTTAGCAGGTTACTGACAGGTTGGCAGGTTACTGACAGGTTACTGACTGGTTAGCAGGTTACTGACAGGTTAGCAGGTTACTGACAGGTTAGCAGGTTACTGACAGGTTACTGACTGGTTAGCAGGTTACTGACAGGTTAACAGGTTACTGACAGGTTAGCAGGTCACTGACAGGTTAGCAGGTTACTGACAGGTTACTGACTGGTTAGCAGGTTACTGACAGGTTAGCAGGTTACTGACTGGTTAGCAGGTTACTGACAGGTTGGCAGGTCACTGACAGGTTAGCAGGTTACTGACAGGTTACTGACTGGTTAGCAGGTTACTGACAGGTTAACAGGTTACTGACAGGTTAGCAGGTTACTGACAGGTTACTGACTGGTTAGCAGGTTACTGACAGGTTGGCAGGTCACTGACAGGTTAGCAGGTTACTGACAGGTTACTGACTGGTTAGCAGGTTACTGACAGGTTAGCAGGTTACTGACTGGTTAGCAGGTTACTGACAGGTTGGCAGGTCACTGACAGGTTAGCAGGTTACTGACAGGTTACTGACTGGTTAGCAGGTTACTGACAGGTTAACAGGTTACTGACAGGTTAGCAGGTTACTGACAGGTTAGCAGGTTACTGACAGGTTACTGACTGGTTAGCAGGTTACTGACAGGTTAGCAGGTTACTGACAGGTTAGCAGGTCACTGACTGGATAGCAGGTTACTGACAGGTTACTGACAGGTTAGCAGGTTACTGACAGGTTACTGACTGGTTAGCAGGTTACTGACAGGTTAGCAGGCTAATAACACTTTAGCTTCACTGTGAGTCCAGGTGTGTTTCATACTGTAGATGTGTCTTCAGGTTTGATGAGTTCCTGGATGTTGAGAGCTTTTTCTCAGCTGGAGGCAGAGTTTACAGTACAGAGAAGTTCTGGTCTCATCAATACAAAATGTCTAGGTTTCCAGTCAAAGAAAGAGTTTCTCTCTGGAGCAGCCATGACTCCAGCAGCAGGCGGTAAAATTCACGGCATCGCCGGTTGTTTCATTCACGGTTAAACATATCAGTAGAGCGGGAGGCTGCTCCGAGACAGCGGTCGATGTGGCGTCCATCATTTATATATCTACGGTGTCCATTGTTTATAGATCTACGATGTAGCGGTTTGTGCTTTAAAGTGCTGTAAAGTGTCGTAAAGTGTCACAATGTCTGTATACAGCGCGTATGTCCATCTGATTTTCAAAAGTAATCCCGCTCAGTAATCCGTGTTTTTATCAGAAGTAACTGTAACGAGATTACATATTTTTTGCGTGTACTGTAACGGATTACAGTTACAATTTTTTTGTATCCTGATTACGTAACGCCGTTACATGTAATCCGTTACTCCCCAACCCTGATAACATATCGAGGAATCCAAATTCAATCTTTTAAGCAAGGTGGAAACCAAAGAGGGTATCGATACAGTAAAATCATTCAAAAACAAGACTTCAAGTAAGTGAGTAAGTAAGTAAAATTGATTTATATAGCGCGTTTCACAGACGTCGGTCACAAAGTGCTTCACAAGAAAAATCACATAAAAGAAAAAACGATTCACAGTACATAAGAACATAACATATAAACAGTACATGTTACTGCCAAGACAACACTGACTGGAGGTCTGGAAAGCCTTCTGGAACAAATACGTCTTCAAGAGTTTCTTGAAAGCCTCCACCGAGTCCAGGGAGCGGGGGCAGCTCATTCCAGAGGATGCAAAAGAGCGGTCACCCCTGGTTTTGAAACGAGTACGGGGGAATAATGTAACAGCTCAGCTTAATTCAATTAAGGTAACAATTTACAAAAACCTTTTTAAGAAATTCCAACTAAAACCTTTCAAAAAATCCAACAGGACTTTTAATGGTTGAAACTCAGTCATTTAAGGACAACCAACATAATTTACTTCAACCTGCAAACAGTTAATTAGGGTGAAGCAACATAATTTTAATAAACTGGTCCATGTCAAATTAAGGTGAATCAACTTAATTTCAGTGAAATGGTTTCTGTAAAATTAAGGTGAAGCAACGTATGAAAGAGGTGAGGTTACCTCACCTTAAAACATGGTTTGAAAATCTTACATAAACTCATTCATTATCTTCCGCTTCTCCCTTTCGGGGTTACGGGTGACTGGAGCCGATCCCAGCTGCTGTGGGCGAAGGCGGGGTCACCCTGGACAGGTCGCCAGTCTGCCACAGGGCTGACACAGACAGACAGACAACCATTCACACCTAGGGGCAGTTTAGGGTGACCAATTAACCTGGCATGCATGTTTTTGGACTGTGGGAGGATGCTGGAGTACCCAGAGAGAACCCATGAACACACGGGGAGAACATGCAAAGTCCACACAGAAAGGCCTGAGCCCCCGGCCGGTATTTGAACCCAGGACCCTCTTGCTGTGAGGCATGAGCACTAACCACTGCACCACCGTGTGGCCATCTTACATAAACTCAGCCCTAAAATATTTATGAACACTTTTGTTTGTTTTGTCTTACTTAAAGTGTATTTTTTACATTTATGTTTTTCAGTTATTTGTCACCTGTGCCGTCTGAGATTTGGTCAAACTGATGGGAAAACTCAATATACAGCAAAATTTCAGTCCCTGATTCAGCTCAGACAATGAATGAGGTGTGGCTGATTTCAGGTCTGGCCTTTGAATTGCCCTTGGGGACAAATGAAGTTTTTTCAATTTGAATTTGACAGGTTTTGTTGAAAATATACATGCATATTTAAGTTGACACAGTTTCCGATTTCAAGCTGGATCAACTTCTTAAAATAAGTCACCACCTTGTTATAATAAGTCCATGTATCAAATTTAGAATGTTATGTTGACAAAGCTCTTGATTTTAAGCTCAACTAGCTAACCCCATGAATCATTTTTTAGAGTGTAGGCAAGGGGGGGTATAATCTGAGAGGGGATAGTTTCACCGTACGACAAAAAAGAG